>NW_021179956.1:0-2489 GCF_002162155.2 Triticum dicoccoides | reverse complement strand
TCAGTGACTCCAGAAAACTATTGTGCAAGTAGATGAGAGAAGGAGAAAATAAATATTCAACACAGGAAACTCATATCTCAATCACGAACAAAACTGTAATGGTACCATAATGTAGGTACTATCCCTCACGATTGAAACACATGTTCACACTTGGCCCCAAACCCTAGCTGAAACAGTTTTGATTGCCGTCTATATACTGCTGCTTTCTGCAATGAGCATCCGAGATGGCTGGATAAC
This sequence comes from Triticum dicoccoides, assembly GCF_002162155.2. Lineage (NCBI taxonomy): Eukaryota > Viridiplantae > Streptophyta > Magnoliopsida > Poales > Poaceae > Triticum > Triticum dicoccoides. The sequence continues at coordinate 2,252 of NW_021179956.1, read as the reverse complement.
CATATATGTTGAAAAGGTATCCTAGGCTGTTAGATGTGTGATCCATTTGTGTGATATGCCAATAGGCACTTAACGGCATTTTTTTTGAATCCTCGATATACCAACCTGCACGTTGTGTATGGCAGGGAAAGCTGCACATATTGGCTAGTTTATTGAACACGACAAAGTATCATTTTCTTTTCTGGTGAATAAAGTATCATATTATATCTTTATGTCGGCACAACTTTCCCAGACTTTATCTAAAGACAGCATGCGCGCAATGCATGGCGCATACCGTGGATCTAGACCTGACCAACCCTAGTCGTCTTTGTTCTGTGAACATGTATTATACATTTTCCCCAAAGGTTTCGTACGATATGATTTTGTATGTGCCATGGACACTGACACTTCATAATTTATGTCTGGACTAACCACAAACATTGGTCCAAAAGCAGTCGTTATAGAGTATTGTGCATGACACTGACACGAACAATTTTTATCTCAGACTAACCATGTTAATTAGCCTCGAAACATATTCTGCACTGACACTATGACAATACTTATATCTAGCTAGACTTATATATGCAGAGGAAAAAGAAATCAAGACTTTACCCCTTGTATGTGTGATTGACGGTATCAATATTTATGTCTTATCTGACCTCTCTCAGTTGCGAACCGTCAGCCGGAAGTGCTAATTCGACTTGTGCAAGCCCATTTAATCCATGATTCACTCCTTGTATTGTATATTCTTGATGCCTTAGATGATACTCTACGAAACTGTATTCAAAATGCATCTTCTATTCGCAAAAAAATAAATGCATCTTCTTTTACAGAGAAATGGACACTCTTTTTTTGTAGATATATAACATATCTTGTAAAATGCATCAAATAATTATACTGACTGGTTGCGTGGTTTCTCCGTTATCAAATATTGGCCCATGTGAAAATCTTCTTTCCATTATCTACCATAGAGGGTCCAATAGTCAGTGGCGCGATGGAATGAGCACACAGAATAGTAGAGAACGCAATGCTCAAAGACAACACCTTTAAGAGAATCATTACTTGTAGCCATTGTTGGGTTCAACCAATGGAGGACATACCAAAAAATATTTTTTTAAAATACATCGTCTCTGTTACTAGATTCCCTCGGTCTGCAGCAAACATACAATTTTTCGCAGATCTAGAGAAATTTTGTGTCTGCTAGCTAATATTGAAAGCACAGCCTCGGTAGAAACTCTTCTCTGACAGCCCCACCGAGAAAACTTTGATATTGTAGTTTTGCACAAATTTAGAGGCTGTTTCATAAAATAGTTTACCGCTAATAATCTGGCTTGGGCAACTTTGCACCTAGCCTGGTAGCAAGTAACAACACTGTACCTAGTGCTCCAATGAGTTCAATCATATATAGAGAGTAATCCAAATTGCCGCTGTATGGATATACACTTCAGTTTTGAACAATTACAAAACCCAAACCGGTTTTGATTTACCCTGGTGGGCATATCTTTGAAGCTAACGCTGGCTGCAGATTGAGCGAGTCGTCGTTGGTATTAAAAAACAGAGGGCCGGCCAGGCCTGAAAGTGCGCACTAATTAAGCCACTAACCAACAAACCATGCGCAGATCTAGAGATGCTTGGCACGTGCTAGCCATTACCCATCACGTCCTCCTTGGAAAAGCACCTCTTTTCAAACGCCAGTTGCGCGCAACTAGTAAGAAAACTATTAGGTGGAGCTTAAGTTGCAACCGCGTCCTTATCACTCCAGTCACAAAGAAGCTTCAGATCCAATCAAACTAGCTAGGTAGTAGTCCATATACACATACAAGCGGCAGCAACATAGCCACAACCAGCAAGCAAGAGCTTCTCAAAGGAGATAGTAGAAACTGAGGCAGAGAAAAAGAGAGGAGAGGAGCCAGCAGGCTAGCAAACGTGAGAGAGTGATAGGGTGAGAGTCAGGATGCAGTTCGCCACAGGGGCGATGAGCTCTCTGCTTCCCAAGCTGGGGGAGCTACTCAAGGAGGAGTACAACCTGCAGAAGCGTTTGAAGAAGGGGATCAGGGACCTGAAGGATGAGCTCCTGGTCATAGAAGTTGCGCTCCTGAAGGTGTCCGACGTGCCACTAGACCAGCTTGATCCGCTGGTCAAAATTTGGGCAAACGATGTCAGGGAGCTGTCCTATGCCATCGAGGACAGCCTTGACTCCTTCATGGTGCGTGTTGAAGGTGTTGAACCTACCGAGCCACACACCTTCTTCAGGTTCATCAAGAAGACCTGCA
>NW_021179955.1:0-985 GCF_002162155.2 Triticum dicoccoides | reverse complement strand
ATAAAACCCTACTCTCTCGCTCCTGCTCTCAGTTATTGCATTAGGACAACAACGGTTCATCTGCTACTTTGTGCTGCGGTAGTTGAACCCATTCCTCTGCATGACCTGTCATTGCCACAGTAAATAGTTGAAACCCACTAGCATGTGTAGGAGTTGATTGAAGCCACTGATGTGTTCCTACCATGCTATGCCTGCTATTGCTTAGAGTTGTGTCAGGTCTGATTCATTGGGAATGAATTGGAGTGTCACGATATGTTCTGATGCTGAGAGTGAAGTGTGTGAACACGATTTGGTAAAGGTAGCGGTGAGAGGCCATGTAGGAGTACATGGTGGGTTGTCTCATTGGAACCGTCCTTAAGCACTGAGTTCTATGTATGTTGTCCAATGACTCGATACTACCACACATTGGGTTCCGGTAACTCGACCCCTCTCGACTTATTAACCAAATTGGTCTCTGTCCAGGAGTCGCAACTAGTTTCTGGTGTTTGTAGGTAGTGCTATTTTTCTACCAAGTGGCACCCGGCAGGGTGGGCTTGGGATAGACTAGGCACACGTGGCCTGGTGTACCGAGTGGCACCCGGATGGTGGGCTCGGGAACCCTGCTCACATCGTTTGGGGCCGTAAGCGACACCCCGGCCGGATTTCCTTGCGGATGGAACCCGAATAGGCGATAAACCTGGACTAGAGTCTTGTGTGGTTAGTCAGGTCGTGGCCGACACCCTCGCCAGGCTTCCGCTTGAAGGTTGCCGAGATACATGACGTGTACATGGCGGTAAGTGGCGAGAGCGTGTGTGAAGAAGTACACCCCTGCAGGGTTAACATGATCTATTCGAATAGCCGGGTCCGCGGTTATGGACTTCTTGGATGCTTACATGATACATAGACAACTTGAAGTGGATACTATAAAATGCTCAAGACAAGTGTGAGTGCTATGGATGGCCTTCTCGTAGGGAGACGGGGATGAATCCATAGTAGTGTATTGTGT
>NW_021179954.1:0-1895 GCF_002162155.2 Triticum dicoccoides | reverse complement strand
GGGCAAAATTGCCAACGTCCTATGGCTCGAGGGCTCCTTTGTGGAGACCTTGAAGGGGTGGTAGTCGGGGTGGTTTTACATCACCGAGCCACGCGATCCGAAGTGGATCGCAGCCCTTGAATTCCGATCCGGACCCTCTACGCGGCTCACGTCCTGGAAGGAGACGAGCTTGTCGTGGGGCAACGAAGAAGAGTTGACCGAACTGCAAAAATGCATCCAGTCCCTAGTAAACAAGCAGCTCAAGCTTGTCAACGAAATCCAGGTCATGCTCATCCGCCGGATCCTTCCGTGTCAAGAACGGGACTTCAATTTGTGGGAGTTCAACCCGGCGCAGCATCGAACTCTAAGCAGGCTCTTCGACACGACGTACGAAGATGTCTGGAGGGGGCTAACCAAAGGCGCCGAGGCTCCCACATCCACCTCCGAAGACCGCGGATTCAGCTCGCAGCGTCCTGCTGGCGAGGTAAGATATTTCCATCTTTTACAGGATGTTTAGTTTTTTCATAGTTTGACTCTATGCGGGATCTAAACTCCCTCACCATTGACAGGATTGGCGGGAGAAGTCCGGACAAATTAACTGTCCGGCTCCCTTGCCCGAAGACCCAGCCCCTGCTCTCCTAGAGAAGCTGCTGGTTCCGGCACCTTATGTGGTGCTGGAGAAGAAGGCCAAGAAGAAGAAGGCCACGGGGACTCGAAAGAGTTCCCGGCATATGGTGGTGTCGGACTTGTCGTCCGACGAGTCCGAGACGCACTCCTCCCGTGAAGGAGAGGAGGAGGAAGAAGAAACCTCTCCCCCTCCAGTGGGGGGAGGAAAGAAGAGGGAGGCCGCCCCAGTAGGGGAGGACAAGGGGTCCAAGAAGAGGAAAACCCCTCCGCCGGACTACGTCCCGGACGCCGACGAGGATGAAGAGGAGTGGCCGGACAGGGCCAAGCATCCGGCGAGATCGTAAGTGTTCGGATACCAGAGTAACTCGTGATATTCCTTTTGTTGCACAACTTTCCCTAATGTCGGATATAATCATGCAGTCCGCCCAAGGACGGGCTCGACGAGTCGTCGAACGGCTGCCTGGATTCATCGGACGTGAATTCAGTTCCGCCTACTGCTTCCCCTTGTGCTGCGGATGACGCCGAAGTGGCGTCGCGAGAAGCTCCGGGGCGAGAGGAGGTGGTCCAGGAGGAGCCGCGAGGCGACCTCCCGGACTCCAGGAGTGAAGGGGACAAGACCCCCCTGGGCTCCAAGTCCGGCTTTAAGCCGGACACTGCGCCGGAATCATCAACGGTTTCGGACCGCTGTAGGCGAACTCCTGCCAAGAGGAGCAAGCCTACTGAGCCGGCGTCCTCCGTCCAGCCGGAGGCGCTGGACAATCTGCTGGAGGAGCTTAAGGGTGCCTCCATCGACGAGGAGCACCGTGCCATCATGATTACGGTGATCCAGAAGGTTCGGTCCGCCAAAAGCGGACTGACTGAAGCTTGTGCTAGCCTTCTAACAGGCTTCGAGGTAAGTAAAAATATGTAAAATATTACCGTATAGACAGTAGCCCCTGATGCTCTGTTTGGCGTTCGGAAAGAAAAGACGAATAGAGGATCTATTAAATATCGCAGGAGTCTAACTAAAAAGGAGTCAATATACGTATGCAGGCTTCGCTGCTGGCCACCGTCGCACTGACTGTGGAGGTGGGTGCCCTGAAGCAGGGCCTCGAGTGGACCGAGCAAGAGCTCGGCCTTGCCAAACGGCAGCTCGAGGAGAAAGAAGGTAAGAGATACCTTATAGAAAAAATGCCTATAGGGAGGCGCAATTGCAAAAAATGACAGGAGTATACTGCTTATTGTAGGGGCCACAACTGAGGTGGCGACCCTCAAGCAGGCGCTGTCCGAGGCCGAGAAGAAAGCGACCA
>NW_021179953.1:0-1145 GCF_002162155.2 Triticum dicoccoides | reverse complement strand
CATAATCCCTTAAGCAAAGCTATCGTTCACCGCATCAGGGATTTAATATATACAAACGGGTAGACAAGTTACTTTAAACTACAATGCTACGGTGCCAACCTTGTCGTAGTGTTCAGAGATTATGCAAACTTTTGCTGCTCTCTGAATCATTTGATTTGCTGACACTCTACTTGATTCAGGAATGGTTCCAGGAGAGTTATCCTCGATGGCCACATGGTCGAGGAAAAGAAGATTGGGGGGGGGGGGGCACATGGTGGCAAAGCATTGGGTATGCTAACTCTCTATAATGAGTATTTAGAATTGTCGGTAGTATGAAATTAATACTCTTCATTTTTTTTCTTTATTGCCCTGTTACATCAGTTTTTTTAACATATACTACATAATACATACTATGATATTAGCAGTAGGACGCCTAAAAAGCCATAGTCACACACCATAGCGTTACACACCAGGTGTAAATCAATCAATTTACTGATGTTAATATTTCAGAAGGTATTTTCTTTCCAATAAGTATCATTGCTATATAGAGTTTATGAATTCAAATGTTCTTACTTAAACTATTTACTCTGAGCAGTGGACCTCGGGGAATGGCTACAAAAAGTAGCTCCTCACATCTCTGTTGAAGCTTTCGTTGGAGTCCTCGTTGCTTTCGCCATTGTAATCCTCCTTTGTTCTATCTATATGACATTGTATTACTTTAGAAGCGCATGCAATTCCCTGTCGTCAGGGGCGAATGGCGGTATGCAATTCGATTACGGCGTTTTGGCTCGTGCCACACTCAGATTCTCCGAGGAGAACATAATTGGAGAGGGTCAATATGCCAAGGTATACAAGGTCACATACAAGGGCCAGGAAGTGGCTGTGAAGAAATTGAAAGGAAAGGCAGACACCGAGGCGTTGAACAACGAGCCCCAAACATTTAGCAATAGGAGGCACACAAATCTAGCCTGACTATTAGGTTGGTCTGCCAGGATCAGATTGATTGATAGCAAGAGTTGTTGGAAAAGGAAGATAGAGGTTGAACTCTTGCTTGTGTTTGAATGGATTCCTAATGGTAACCTAGCCGACCACCTACACAACAGGGAGCAAATTCTACCATGGGAGAAAAGTTATGTGTTGCACATACTACAATCACATTTATTTGG
>NW_021179952.1:0-9525 GCF_002162155.2 Triticum dicoccoides | reverse complement strand
ACGCATAGCAGTTTTCAAAGCAGCCCAAGTAGTTGGAATAGGATATAATCTACAATGTTCAGACCACCATACACATGCAAAACTAGTGAAAGCACAAACAGCAGCAGCAACTCGTCTCTCCTCAGGATATTGTAAACATGTAAATCGTTGTTCAGTTTCTAACTCCCAAGTAAGATATATATCAGGAACATATCTACCCTCAAATGGTGGAATATTCAATTTCAGTTTAGGAATATGGACATCATCTCGTACCTGAGGTGGTGGTGCAGGCCTACCATTACGAATATATACCTAAGGTCGACCTGCTGGTGGTGGTGCAGGTGGCTGCACGTAGTGCTCATTTTGATCAACCTCATCCTCATAATCTCCCACATAATCATCCTCCTCCGCATCAGCAGCAGGAGCCACAGAAGTATCAACAGCAGCACCAATAGTTTGGCCAAACGCAAGAGGAACACGACTCGCTCGGTGAAGGTCTGTTTCGCGATGTGGAGGTAGTCGTTGTTGGTGTTGTTGGAGAGGTGCGTTAGGTGCAGCGGGTGGTGGTGGTGGAAGACGCGCGAGCAATTCATTAAACTTGTTATCGAGCTTTGTTTCGAACGTCTTCTCAAGGCCAGTGATCTTCTCCATGGCCTCTTCAAAATTGTTCAGCACATCTTGCACCTGTTCAGTCATCATTTGCTGAAACTTATCATGAAGCTCCTTGTTCGATAAATTCTCCCAGTCAATCTCGTCGGCTTGTGATCCTAGCATGGTTAGCAGCAATAGAAACACACAAGAATATGATCCTACAGACTACTAACAAGTGGTGGTGGTGGGTGTCACAAATCCGTCAAGCTAAACTGAAATTCTTACCAGTTCTTACCCAGTAACAGGCGGTGATCGGCAACCGTTGTAGTCAAAACTCTCAAAGCTTGGATAGAGCGATTACCAGGGAGACTCAAACGCACGACGTAGATGTATGTGGAGCTGGGAAGGCTTATAATATGGTAGCAAAAAGGGTCAGCAATAATCAATTCAGAGATGCAAAGTTGAATAAACGCTCAACGACGGTACTGTGCTGGTCCTAAGCTAGACTGTGCTAGAGACGCGAGCCTAGAACACCAACAAAATCACGGCGTGGCACGTAAACAAGGGAGGAGCACACTCTGAATTTTTTTTCTCTTTTTTTTGCACTTTTTTTCTCTCTTTTTTTTTTGCTCCACAACAAAATTTTTTTCGAAAAAGTCTACAAATGGTCGAAAAACTGCCTAGCCAGAATTTTCCAGACTTAGTTTTTTTTTTGAAATTGGAACTATTTTTCTTCTGCGGATGGCTCGGAAGTTGGGGAGTCCTTCTCTGTCACGACTTGGAGTATCGCGTGATCTGAAAATCGAGAACAATGCAACAATTACTAGACTCGGACTAGGACTGGTGGCGGAGATGAATCTGGTGGAACTCGGACTGGTGGCGGAGATGAATCTGGTGGAACACGGACAGGTGGCGGATATATGTTGCAGGTGAACTCGGATTGGCGTGATGGCGGCGGATATGTGGTGGCGTATATGGATTCGGATTGGCGGTGAATATGTGGTTGTGGTATATGGCAACAGCGACGATGATGATGCGGTGGTGATATATGCCAGCGGCGATGTGACAACCTGTGAACAGAACTCGAAACTCTAAAAGACTAGACGCTAAGACCAGCAACTAGACACGACGATGCAACCGCAAATTCAACAAAGCAAATACAGAAAAGATTATGCAAGGCTCAGATTGGTTCGGATGGGATGAACTGATAGAGGCGGGGTGTCCCAATCTTTCGATGAGATGATAACTATCGATTTGGTGGAGACGACTTTGACGATCCGACTACAAACGTGTACGACGTTGCGCCTTAGCAATCGCTAAACCAACTCTGAGAGGTTATTGATCACGCCGGAGCACAATCAACCTGACCACGAAGGTCTATTCCTGCAAGCAATCGAAGAACAAGCAAGAATATGATAAAAAGCAACCTGAATATTGCGAGTATATATGAAGTATTGACAAAGGTGGAGATCCGTAACGGGTCTTGGTCTGGTCGTTGGACACAAAAGAAGTACACGAAGTTGCAATGGCTAACTTTTAACTAAACAAATCCCAAAGTCTAAACGATGCCCTAAGGGCTGTATATATGGAGGAAGAGAGGGGGAATTTCGTGGCCCTTGGTGGAGGGGTCCGAAATCAACCCTATCTCTTGTTTCCCCACACATACGGACTCTAAAAATAGCCTATACCTATGTATTTCGAAATTACATGGGCCTGGCCCAATAAAAAGGTGACGCAGCACCTATAATAGCCTCGGGACGAAATTTATGAAGTGGCATCTTGTATATTTCGTCCAAGGCTTCATGCACCCATTATGGTGGCTTCAAAGTCCTGAAATCATCACTTGTAACTCCGTTCTTGTTCCCCTTGCGCATGGCATCATCTCCATGCTTGTTCTTGCTCCAATGTTCATCCTTCTCCAAGCTAGGCCCTTCATTTGTAAGCAAAACAAATGTATCCAATTTAGGCAGCATCATATTCTCATGAACATTAGAATCATTACCAAGAAACGAAAGTACCTGATAATTTAATTGGCGTGCGCGAGCTCTAGTAATTGGTCCCGTATATGTAGCAGTAGGGGCTGTGGGTGTAACAATGGTATTGATGTCCTCATCATCCTCCCCTTCTTGAAATGAAGTCGTCCTCGACGGAAGCTCATCTTCCTCACCCAAATAAGGCTTGAAATCTGCAATGTTAAAAGTGGGACTAACCCCAAAATCTGCAGGCAGCTCAAGTTTATATGCATTATCATTTATTTTCTCTAACACCTTAAAGGGACCATCAGCACGTGGCATTAACTTTGATTTGCGCAAATCCGGAAATCTATCCTTACGCAAATGTAACCAAACAAGATCTCCAGGTGCAAACACAACATGTTTTCTACCCTTATCTCCAGCAAGTTTATATTTAGCATTCATACGCTCAATGTTTTCCTTAGTTAACTCATGCATTTTTAAAATCAATTCAGCACGTTGTTTAGCATCAAAATTAACCTTCTCCGAAGATGGAAGAGGCAACAAATCAATAGGTGCACGAGGTAGGAAACCATACACAACTTCAAAAGGGCACATCTTAGTAGTAGAATGCAATGAACGATTATAAGCAAATTCAATATGAGGCATGGATTCCTCCCACATTTTCTTATTATTCTTCAAAACAGCCCTAAGCATAGTAGACAACGTTCTATTGACTACTTCAGTTTGTCCATCAGTTTGGGGGTGACAAGTAGTACTAAAAAGCAGTTTAGTCCCCAACTTAGCCCATAAACATCTCCAAAAGTGGCTAAGAAATTTAGTATCACGATCTGAAACAATAGTATTTGGCACACCATGCAAGCGAATAATTTCACGAAAGAACAAATCAGCAACATTAACAGCATCATCGCTTTTATGACATGGTATAAAGTGTGCCATTTTCGAGAATCTATCCACGACAACAAATATGCTATCCCTCCCCTTCTTTGTTCGAGGTAAACCTAAAACAAAGTCCATAGATATATCCTCCCAAGGAACACTAGGTACATGCAAAGGCATATATAAACCATGAGGATTGAGTCGTGACTTAGCTTTTTGACATGTAGTGCATCGAGCAATAAAACGCTCAACATCCCGTCTCATCTTTGGCCAAAAGAAATGTGTAGCAAGTACGTTGATAGAGGCAAAGGTGTCCCGTCTTTCGATGAGATGTTGGATACCGCTTTGGTGGAAGTCGACTTTGACGATCCGACTACGAACGTGCGAGGACGTCGCGCCTTAGCAATCGCTAAACCAACTCCGAGAGGTTATTGACCACGCCGGAGCACGATCAACCTGACCACGAGGGTCTGTTTCCTGCGAGCAAACGAAGAACAAGCAAGAAACTGAGATTGCAATCTGGATATTGCGAATATAAGATGAAAGCTTTATTGATCAAGGTGGGGTTCTGTGACGCCTTTGTCTGGTCGTTGAACACAAACGAAGTACGCGAAGTTGCAGCTATGGCGAACTTTTAATCTAAACAAAACCCAAAGTCTAAACGGTGCCCTAAGGGCTGTATATATGGAGGAAGAGAGGGGGAATTTCGTGGCCCTTGGTGGAGGGGTCCGAAATCAACCCTATCTCTTGTTTCCCCACACATACGGACTCTAAAAATAGCCTATACTTATGTATTTCGAAATTACATGGGCCTGGCCCAATAAAAAGGTGACGCAGCACCTATAATAGCCTCGGGACGAAATTTATGAAGTGGCATCTTGTATATTTCGTCCAAGGCTTCGTGCACCCCTTATGGTGGCTTCAAAGTCCTGAAATCATCACTTGTAACTCCGTTCTTGTTCCCCTTGCGCATGGCATCATCTCCATGCTTGTTCTTGCTCCAATGTTCATCCTTCTCCAAGCTAGGCTGATAGAGGCGAGGGTCCCGATCTTTCGATGAGATGATGGATATCGCTTTGGTGGAAGTCGACTTTGACGATCCGACTACGAACGTGCGAGGACGTCGCGCCTTAGCAATCGCTAAACTAATCATGACAGGTTCCAGAGATAGAAGTTCTTGGACGACGAACACATCTTCACCATCACGAGAGTTGGGACAACACACACAAGCATATGGTCAGGTTATCTCTTTACCATCATTTGAGGGTAGATTTAATCCTGCTATTTATCTAGCTTGGGAGCTTGCAGTAGAACAAGTTTTTAGTCACCATGATTTTTCTGAACTTGAGAGAGTACGAGCTACCATTAGAGCATTTACTGGTTTTGCTTCTGTTTGGTGGAGTGTACATTGTAAGAAAAACATTGATAACCAACCCACAATTTGGAAAGTTTTGAAAGCTGTAATGAGACAACAATTTTTTCCTCCTTACTATCGTCGTGAATTGCGTTGCAAATTAGAGCAATTAAAAGAAGGCAGTAACAATGTTCATGCTTACTACCAAGAGTTCAAATCTTATATGCATCATTGTGACATAGAAGAATCTGAGGATGATACAATGAATAGATTTTTTGGTGGTTTGAACCATGATATTCAGGCAAGATTTCGGTATATTCCTCGTTGCATTACTGGTATGTATGTCCGTGCTTGTACCTTTGAGAGACAGATACAGGAGGATGCATTGGGTGACTACAACAACTACTATTCCAGTTCATGCTCACCATCGCCGGTTGGTTACTCCACTATTGCACCTACTAGAGCAGCCCCACCTCAGATTGTGAGCGCAATATCATCTCAAGAGTATGGTACATTGTCAACGCCCGTACCTACATCAGCTACATCTTTGCGAGGTAACAGTAAAGGTATTGATGATATAACTTCACATGAGAATGAAGCATGCCTAGTTAACTTGAATGCATCATGTGTTGAGTTACCTGTTGATTTGAGCTAACCACCTATTTTAGAGACTCTTGTTACTGTCATCAATGCGTCATGTGATCAAACAACTGAAATATCAACAATTTTGAGTGCACCCATTGAATTAACTGTTGATGCAAAAGAACTGATAGAGGCAAAGGTGTCCCGTCTTTCGATGAGATGATGGATATCGCTTTGGTGGAAGTCGACTTTGACAATCCGACTACGAACGTGCGAGGACGTCGCGCCTTAGCAATCGCTAAACCCACTCCGAGAGGTTATTGACCACGCCGGAGCACGATCAACCTGACCACGAGGGTCTGTTTCCTACGAGCAAACGAAGAACAAGCAAGAAACTAAGATTGCAATCTGGATATTGCGAATATAAGATGAAAGCTTTATTGATCAAGGTGGGATTCTGTGACGCCTTTGTCTGGTCATTGAACACAAACGAAGTACGCGAAGTCGCAGCTATGGCAAACTTTTAATCTAAACAAAACCCAAAGTCTAAACGGTGCCCTAAGGGCTGTATATATGGAGGAAGAGAGGGGGAATTTCGTGGCCCTTGGTGGAGGGGTCCGAAATCAACCCTATCTCTTGTTTCCCCACACATACGGACTCTAAAAATAGCCTATACTTATGTATTTCGAAATTACATGGGCCTGGCCCAATAAAAAGGTGACGCAGCACCTATAATAGCCTCGGGACGAAATTTATGAAGTGGCATCTTGTATATTTCGTCCATGGCTTCATGCACCCATTATGGTGGCTTCAAAGTCCTGAAATCATCACTTGTAACTCCGTTCTTGTTCCCCTTGCGCATGGCATCATCTCCATGCTTGTTCTTGCTCCAATGTTCATCCTTCTCCAAGCTAGGCCCTTCATTTGTAAGCAAAACAAATGTATCCAATTTAGGCAGCATCATATTCCCATGAACATTAGAATCATTACCAAGAAACGAAAGTACCTGATAATTTAATTGGCGTGCGCGAGCTCTAGTAATTGGTCCCATATATGTAGCAGTAGGGGCTGTGGGTGTAACAATGGTATTGATGTCCTCATCATCCTCCCCTTCTTGAAATGAAGTCGTCCTCGACGGAAACTCATCTTCCTCACCCAAATAAGGCTTCAAATCTGCAATGTTAAAAGTGGGACTAACCCCAAAATCTGCAGGCAGCTCAAGTTTATATGCATTATCATTTATTTTCTCTAACACCTTAAAGGGACCATCAGCACGTGGCATTAGCTTTGATTGGCGCAAATCAGGAAATCTATCCTTATGCAAATGTAACCAAACAAGATCTCCAGGTGCAAACACAACATGTTTTCTACCCTTATCTCCAGCAAGTTTATATTTAGCATTCATACGCTCAATGTTTTCCTTAGTTAACTCATGCATTTTTAAAATCAATTCAGCACGTTGTTTAGCATCAAAATTAACCTTCTCCGAAGATGGAAGAGGCAACAAATCAATAGGTGCACGAGGTAGGAAACCATACACAACTTCAAAAGGGCACATCTTAGTAGTAGAATGCAATGAACGATTATAAGCAAATTCAATATGAGGCAAGCATTCCTCCCACATTTTCTTATTATTCTTCAAAACAGCCCTAAGCATAGTAGACAACGTTCTATTGACTACTTCAGTTTGTCCATCAGTTTGGGGTGACAAGTAGTACTAAAAAGCAGTTTAGTCCCCAATTTAGCCCATAAACATCTCCAAAAGTGGCTAAGAAATTTAGTATCACGATCTGAAACAATAGTATTTGGCACACCATGCAAGCGAATAATTTCATGAAAGAACAAATCAGCAACATTAACAGCATCATCGCTTTTATGACATGGTATGAAGTGTGCCATTTTCGAGAATCTATCCACGACAACAAATATGCTATCCCTCCCCTTCTTTGTTCGAGGTAAACCTAAAACAAAGTCCATAGATATATCCTCCCAAGGAACACTAGGTACAGGCAAAGGCATATATAAACCATGAGGATTGAGTCGTGACTTAGCTTTTTGACATGTAGTGCATCGAGCAATAAAACGCTCAACATCCCGTCTCATCTTTGGCCAAAAGAAATGTGTAGCAAGTACGTCCTCCGTCTTCTTCACGCCAAAGTCCCATTAATCCTCCTCCATGCGCCTCCTGCAACAACAAAAGACGAACGGAGCTAGCTGGAATGCATAGCTTGTTAGCACGAAACACAAATCCATCGTTAACGACGAACTTGTTCCACATTCTTCCTTCTTTACAATTCTGCATTACATCTTTAAAATCAGCATCATGCACATATTGATCTTTGATGGTCTCCAAACCAAATATTTTGAAGTCAAGTTGTGAAAGCATAGTATAGCGGCGAGACAATGCATCAGCAATAACATTTTCTTTTCCCTTCTTGTGTTTAATGACATAAGGAAAAGTCTCAATGAATTCAACCCATTTAGCATGTCTACGATTCAGTTTAGCTTGACTTTTAATATGTTTCAAAGATTCATGATCAGAATGTATAACAAATTCTTTGGGCCAGAAATAATGTTGCCATGTTTCTAAAGTCCGAACAAGAGCATATAATTCTTTATCATAAGTAGAATAATTCAGACTAGGCCCACTCAATTTTTCAGAAAAGTATGCAACATGTTTGCCATCTTGTAATAACACACCGCCTAATCCAATTCCACTAGCATCACATTCAAGCTCAAAAGTCTTATTAAAATCAGGAAGTTGGAGTAAAGGAGCATGTGTCAACTTATCTTTCAATACCGAGAAGGCTTCTTCCTGTGCGGTACCTGATAGAGGCGAGGGTGTCCCGATCTTTCGATGAGATGATAACTATCGATTTGGTGAAGACGACTTTGATGATCCGACTACAAACGTGCACGACGTTGCGCCTTAGCAATCGCTAAACCAATCTCTTGAGGTTACTGACGATGCCGGAAGCACGGTCAGCCTGACCACGAAGGTCTATTCCTGCAAGCAATCGAAGAACGAGCAAGAATATGATTAAGCAATCTGAATATCGCAAATATATATGAAGTATTGATAATTGTGGGGATCCGGAAGCGGTCTTGGTCTGGTCATTGGACACAAACGAAGTACACGAAGTTGCAATGGCTAACTTTTAACTAAACAAATCCCAAGGAAAAGCTACTAGATGGATCTACTTATATATGAGCAAGGGGTGGCGGCCAAGGAGGTGGGAGGACGTCCCAAGGCAGCCTAAAACTAAATCTAGGTCGTACAAGGCCAATGGGCCCAAGTGGAGGTGATGTAACACCTTTGGACTTGTAGTTTGACTCGGATTCTGCTGCAGCATCAGATTGTTTCGTCCACAACTCAATGCTCCGGACGAATTTGAAGGTGATTCCATTTGGGTTGGAAAGTGCACGAAATCTAGTTTCCAACAAAAAAAGAATCACCCAATTCGGAGTCCGTATGAAAAACTTGTGTGCGTTTTTGATAGAGGCAAAGGTGTCCCGTCTTTCGATGAGATGGTGGATTTCGCTTTGGTGGAAGTCGACTTTGACGATCCGACTACGAACGTGCGAGGACGTCGCGCCTTAGCAATCGCTAAACCAACTCCGAGAGGTTATTGACCACGCCGGAGCACGATCAACCTGACCACGAGGGTCTGTTTCCTGCGAACAAAAGAAGAACAAGCAAGAAGCTAAGATTGCAATCTGGATATTGCGAATATAAGATGAAAGCTTTATTGATCAAGGTGGGATTCTGTGACGCCTTTGTCTGGTCATTGAACACAAACGAAGTACGCGAAGTTGCAGCTATGGCAAACTTTTAATCTAAACAAAACCCAAAGTCTAAACGGTGCCCTAAGGGCTGTATATATGGAGGAAGAGAGGGGGAATTTCGTGGCCCTTGGTGGAGGGGTCCGAAATCAACCCTATCTCTTGTTTCCCCACACATACGGACTCTAAAAATAGCCTATACTTATGTATTTCGAAATTACATGGGCCTGGCCCAATAATAAGGTGACGCAGCACCTAAAATAGCCTCGGGACGAAATTTAGGAAGTGGCATCTTGTATATTTCGTCCAAGGCTTCATGCACCCATTATGGTGGCTTCAAAGTCCTGAAATCATCACTTGTAACTCCGTTCTTGTTCCCCTTGC
>NW_021179951.1:0-1694 GCF_002162155.2 Triticum dicoccoides | reverse complement strand
GACTTATTGGAAATCATACATACTGATGTGTGCGGTCCAATGAGTGTTGAGGCTCGCGGTGGCTATCGTTATGTTCTCACCCTCACTGATGATTTAAGTAGGTATGGGTATATCTACTTAATGAAACACAAGTCTGAAACCTTTGAAAAGTTCAAGGAATTTCAGAGTGAGGTTGAAAATCAACATGACAGGAAAATCAAGTTTCTACGATCAGATCGTGGAGGAGAATACTTGAGTCACGAGTTTGGCACACACTTAAGAAAATGTGGAATAGTTTCACAACTCACGCCGCCTGGAACACCTCAGCGTAATGGTGTGTCCGAACGTCGTAATCGCACTCTGTTAGATATGGTGCGATCTATGATGTCTCTTACCGATTTACCGCTTTCTTTTTGGGGCTATGCTTTAGAGACTGCCGCATTCACTTTAAATAGGGCTCCGTCGAAATCCGTTGAGACGACACCGTATGAATTATGGTTTGGGAAGAAACCTAAGCTGTCGTTTCTAAAAGTTTGGGGATGCAATGCTTATGTCAAGAAACTTCAACCTGAAAAGCTCGAACCCAAGTCGGATAAATGCGTCTTCATAGGATACCCAAAAGAAACTATTGGGTACACCTTCTACCTCAGATCCGAAGGCAAGATCTTTGTTGCCAAGAATGGGTCCTTTCTGGAGAAAGAGTTTCTCTCGAAAGAAGTAAGTGGGAGGAAAGTAGAGCTTGATGAAGTATTACCTCTTGAACCGGAAAATGGCGCAACTCAAGAAAATGTTCCTGAGGTGCCTGCACCGACTAGAGAGGAAGTTAATGATCAAGATACTTCTGATCAAGCCCCTACTGAAATTCGAAGGTCCACAAGGACACGTTCCGCACCAGAGTGGTACGGCAACCATGTCTTGGAAATCATGCTGTTAGACAACGGCGAACCTTCGAACTATGAAGAAGCGATGGCAGGCCCGGATTCCGACAAATGGCTAGAAGCCATGAAATCCGAGATAGGATCCATGTATGAAAACAAAGTATGGACTTTGACTGACTTGCCCGTTGAGCGGTGAGCCATAGAAAATAAATGGATCTTTAAGAGGAAGACAGACGCGGATGGTAATGTGACCATCTATAAAGCTCGGCTTGTCGCTAAGGGTTATCGACAAGTTCAAGGGGTTGACTACGATGAGACTTTCTCACCGGTAGCGAAGCTGAAGTCCGTCCGAATCATGTTAGCAATTGCCGCATTCTATGATTACGAAATATGGCAAATGGACGTCAAAACGGCATTCCTTAATGGTTTCCTTAAGGAAGAATTGTATATGATATAGCCGGAAGGTTTTGTCGATCCTAAGAATGCTGACAAAGTGTGCAAGCTCCAACGCTCGATTTATGGGCTGGTGCAAGCATCTCGGAGTTGGAACATTCGCTTTGATGAGATGATCAAAGCGTTTGGGTTTACACAGACTTATGGAGAAGCCTGCGTTTACAAGAAAGTGAGTGGGAGCTCTGTAGCATTTCTCATATTATATGTAGATGACATACTGTTGATGGGAAATGATATAGAACTCTTGGACAACATCAAGGCCTACTTGAATAAAAGTTTTTCAATGAAGGACCTTGGAGAAGCTGCTTATATATTAGGCATCAAAATCTATAGAGATAGATCGAGACGCCTCATAGGTCTTTCACAAAGCACATACCTTGATAA
>NW_021179950.1:8963-11830 GCF_002162155.2 Triticum dicoccoides | reverse complement strand
AGAACTGAAGAAATGCAGCGAAGGTTTTCTAAGATGTGTCAATGGGACCGGTAAAATAATTCTCTGGATCTGCAGCCCATGAGCCTCTCAGATCCTCTCAAGTCAGCGGTGGAGCAGCGTAGCGGCCGTCTTGGACGTCAGCACGCCTAGGGACACCAGCAGCACAGTCGGCAGTACTACTGGCGGCAAGTAGCAGAGATCCAGAGAGAGCCGAGATGAAGGGCAATGAAGACATCCTGTGGATGGAGCTACATATAACCTGGGGTAGGGGTGCTCTAGGAAGAGGCCGGGGAAAAAGGAACACACACCCGAACTTATTTAATGGCCATGGGCGAGTGGCACACATCACTCACGATGAATGCTCCTGGAAACTGAAGATTGATTGCCTCCTTCAATCCTTCCAGTTCAGTTTCACTCGAACAGTCTGTTGCCGCTTCCCCTCCACATGCATCACCCACAACCTCCCCTCCGCATTGACCGGTCTAGTCCCCTCACTTGAGATGCCGACCGAGCAGACCACTCGTCGACTGATGCCCGCATCACCCAGGAATCGCATCGACACAGGCAATGATCGGCACTGCGTCTCGTCTTCTCCATGATAGAAATTTTCAAGTTTTGATATCCAGCCCATTTGGCCCACAATAACAGGAAACTCCCGAAATAGTTCCTGGAGCAGCGGCCCAATTTAGTTGAGACTAAAGGTGATAGCATACAGAGCCCACGGGGGACCAGAATAGCATCCAACGGGCAGCAATGGCCAAAGTAGCACCCAACGGTTCAAGGTGTTAATGGTCTGAGAGAGCTCGATTAGTGCAACAAAAATCCCAATGACCCAATTTACACCAGACATCCGAAATTGTCATCAGAGTAGCGGTCCAACACCGTTGTCACTCGTTCCTAGCGATTGGTTCGAACGGAGGTGGGATTGAGTGCTAATCTGACGGCTCAACAGAGAGGTCAGCCCGCCGGTCTAAATCCTATGCGCGCAGGGGTCTAGGCCCATCGCCCATTGCACACCTGCACGTTGTGAGGGCGGCCGGAAGCAGACCTAGCAACCTCCATTACAAAGGAAGTCATGTTACGCGGTCCAATCCGGCGCGTGCCGCTCCGTCGCTGACGTCAAGAAGGCTTCGGCTGATACCACGACGTCGAGTGCCCATTACTGTTCCCACGTAGTTGGTTAGTGCGTATAGGCCAGTAGCCAGACTCAGATCAAATACCAAGATCTCGTTAAGCGTGTTAAGTATCCGCGAACGCCGAACAAGGCCAGACCCACCTGTCTCCTAGGTGGTCTCAACCTGCCCTGTCGCTCCGCCACAAAGTAACAGTCGGGGGCCGTCGGGAACCCAGGCCCACCTCTACCGGGATGGAGCCACCTATCCTTTCATCCCCCTCATCAGAATCACTTGCGGGTACTCATCGAGCTGACCCGACTTTAGTCACCATCTGTATAGTATATATGTATGTATAGTATATACCCGTGATCACCTCCCGAGTGATCACGGCCCAATAGTATAGCAAGGCAGACTGACAAGAATGTAGGGCCAATGATGATAAACTAGCATCCTATACTAAGCATTTAGGACTGCGGGTAAGGTATCAATGATTGTAGCAACAATGACAGGCTATGCAACAGAATAGGAGTAATCAAACAGTAACATGCTACACTACTCTAATGCAAGCAGTATAGAGAAGAATAGGCGATATCTGGTGATCAAGGGGGGGGGGGGCTTGCCTGGAAGCTCTGTTGTACAGGGAGAAGGGTCGTCGGTGACGTAGTCGTACTCAGTGGCATAAGCGCCGGTCTCGGGGTCTACCGGAGAAGAAGAGGGGGGAAGAAACAGTAAATACGGAGCAAACAAAGCATCACAAAACATAATGAGGCAATACACGGTGCTAGGTATGCCCTAACGCGGTAGTAAGTGATACCGACGAATGGGGGAAACATCCGGGAAAGTATTCCCGAAGTTTCGCGTTTTCGGACAGATGAACCGGAGGGGGAAAGTTGCGTGTTTGCTATGCTAGGGATTTGTGGCGGACAAACAGGCTGCGTATCCGGATTCGTCTCGTCGTTCTGAACAACTTTCATGTTAAAAATAATTTAATCCGAGTTATGGATTAAAAGATATGATTTTCTAAAGATTTTATTAATTTCTGGAATTTAATTAATTATTTAAATTAATTCGAAAATGGATTTATGACATCAGCATGATGTCATGCTGACGTCAGCAGTCAACGGGGGTTGACTGGTCAACCTGACCAGTGGGTCCCAGCTGTCATTGACTGTTAACTAACCTAACAGATTAATTAACTAAACTTAGTGATTAGGTTAACCTATCAGGATTAATTACGTTAATTAATTCTTTAATTAATTAATTAATTAATATTTTAATTATTTAATTATCTATTTTATTATTATTATTATTATTTTCGTTCTGGGCGTGGGCCCCGTTTGTCATAGGCCCATAGGGGCCTTAGCGGTTACGGGTGTGTGGGCGCGCGCCCGAGTGGGCGCAGCGGGCGTGGCCGATAGGGGCGCACCCGACTGGGGCGAGCCCAGGCGCTGGGGATCGGGCGAGGCCATCGACGCGGCCGCCGGCTCCCACAGCGCCGTCCAGCAGAAGCGGCGGAGGTGTGGAACCGAAACAGGAGGCGACACGTCGAGGCGGGCGCAGATGGCCGCGATGGCCGGCGGGGTGGCCGCGAGCCATGTGCAGAGGAGGCGGGGATGGCCGGAGCGGCGCACGGAGAGGGAAGGCGAGGCCGGGGCAGAGCCAGGCGCGCCGGGGTGCCGTTCAGGCGCAGCGCAGGGAGGAGGAGGTGAGGACGGGGTCGGTCAGCGCGTGGAGGCGCGCGGGGCTGTAACA
>NW_021179950.1:4394-6411 GCF_002162155.2 Triticum dicoccoides | reverse complement strand
TATTCTAGGGAAATGAACTAAGGAAGCGAGTTCTGAAACAAGAGTTCATCATTAAACCAAGGAGAGGATGAGGGGGTGGCTGCTGGACTCAGCGAAAATTCCTCGAGATTTCCAAAAGATGGATTCCCACAATCATGTGAAGGAGATAACATTTTTCAGATCAAATGACATAATGATGTATGCTCGAGGGAAACATATTCAGTTAAACAATGGTTGAAAGGTGCACCCGAAATACGGGCTTAGGTAGTACGATCAATGTTAGAATGGTGATTTGATAATCAATGGCCTAAGGATGTAATGTTGACCATTAACTCCAAAGCAATAGGGTTGATAGAAGGGCGGAATCCAAATAGCACCGTTCACCTGTTGGTATCCCGGTTAGAAACAACACAAGAAAGAATGGTGATGGTGAGAAGTATCACTATACCAAGAATCCTTAAGAGGTGGAGAAATTCCCACAACATCCTTGACATAAAAGGTGGTAATATTCCAAGGTAAAGAAGAACAATGCTGGATAGCAAGGAACTCAAGGTATAACACAAAACACGAACAAGTTTGCGTTGGAGGGAAGGTAGTAAAGTGGTTGATGATAACACAAATCATCGAGGCAAGGATGGTATTTCTCATCATGAATCCGATTGATATCCTGGAAGAGCTCATAAGTTTGATGATGATCACGGCACATTTGTCGAGAGGTTACACGAAGATGTAATTGATCGACGATGACATCAAGTCAAACGAATGATGAAGCGAAAGGTTATTGGAACCATGGGTACGACACAAACTCGAAATCAAGTTCGTCGTTCAAGGAGAGATGATATGACGAGGAAGATCGACGTAAGATTAGCTCATCGTCGAAAGTGGTGCTCCGAAAATAAGGACCAGGTAGCACAGTCAAAAAGTTGCACGATAAGGATATAGCCAATCAGGCTAGCAACGACTTGAAGGATTAATAAACTCATAAGCAATGAAGAATACTTAGAGTTATTGAATCGAAGTGCGGAATTGATTCACTTATCAGTGTTCTCGGTTCACGACAACCCAGAACCTAGGAAAATTGGAATCGGTGAGAAATAACAGTAGATGATGAACCCATAAGAAGTTAGGTAGTTCCATGATATTCTCGCGGTACCAGAGGGTATACTCAAGGGTAGAGCGGGATATAGGTTGGACAAGTGAAATCATTTGCAGAAGGCAAGCACTTAAACTTGTCCAAGAAATGGGATCAAAGAAGAACAATATGGTCGAAACCACGGTCGCAAAAGACCAAGCATAGATAAGAGAAGAAGTTATAACAAGGGGATTATTATTACTACGAGAAGCTTCCATGTTAAGTTCCACCTCGGGTTCATGGGCATGAACACAAAGTTGAAGGTCGACTCCCACTTCTCCAAAGCAAAACCTTACAGTCACTTCTCGTTTTGATAATGGCATTAGTGTTGAAAGTTTTACCTGGTGAGATACCAAATGAGTATGACCCGTGAAAACTTTCGAGTTCACATATATTAAGGAATGCATAGGTTCAAGCCATCAGGGCATCTTAGGAACATATACCACAAACTTCAGGGTAAATAAGAGAAGCTCGAAAGTAGAGCATTGTTCAAAAGCAGATGATACAATTTACCAAAAGCATTATATACCCATGGAAAGGCTCTCAAGCTTATTCAATATGAAGGACACTGTCGGATAAAATCCAACAAAGGAACCGATGGTCCACAAGGGATCTGATGTGAGCATCGGTACTCAACCAGAGGAAGAAGAATGCACGGGTATCATATTATAGAACATCTGAATAATTTGATGCTTAGATAACAAAGGAATTACGATTTCCAAAACAAAGGATCAGAAGCAGTCGCTTTGATCAAGGATGGATAAGTTGGATAGACCAGAGGCACAATTGACGACAAATAGTTTGGTCGAGAACCAGCTCATGTTCAAAAATGATGTCTGAGCCGGAAAGATAATTTAGAAGGGTTGATAGATTATTGTGTGCATTCGCACACATGTTGAATCAATA
>NW_021179950.1:0-2106 GCF_002162155.2 Triticum dicoccoides | reverse complement strand
ATCCTCCCCTCGTCGCCCTGTGGAGAAGTGAACACCGGGTTGTCTGTGGAACTTGGAAGGGTGTGTTTTATTAAGTATCCGGTTCTAGTTGTCATAAGGTCAAGGTACAACTCCAAGTCGTCCTGTTACCGAAGATCACGGCTATTCGAATAGATTAACTTCCCTGCAGGGGTGCACCACATAACCCAACACGCTCGATCCCATTTGGCCAGACACACTTTCCTGGGTCATGCCCGGCCTCGGAAGATCAACACGTCGCAGCCCCACCTAGGCACAACAGAGAGGTCAGCCCGCCGGTCTAAATCCTATGCACGCAGGGGTCTGGGCCCATCGCCCATTGCACACCTGCACGTTGCGAGGGCGGCCGGAAGCAGACCTAGCAACCTCCATTACAAAGGAAGTCACGTTACGTGGTCCAATCCGGCGCGCGCCACTCCGTCGCTGACGTCAAGAAGGCTTCGGCTGATACCACGATGTCGAGTGCCCATAACTGTTCCCACGTAGTTGGTTAGTGCGTATAGGCCAGTAGCCAGACTCGGATCAAATACCAAGATCTCGTTAAGCGTGTTAAGTATCCGCGAACGCCGAACAGGGCCAGGCCCACCTGTCTCCTAGGTGGTCTCAACCTGCCCCGTTGCTCCGCCACAAAGTAACAGTCGGGGGCCGTCGGGAACCTAGGCCCACCTCTACCGGGATGGAGCCACCTGTCCTTTCAGCCCCCTCATCAGAATCACTTGCGGGTACTCATCGAGCTGACCCGACTTTAGTCACCATCTGTATAGTATGTATGTATGTATAGTATATACCCGTGATCACATCCCGAGTGATCATGGCCCAATAGTATAGCAAGGCAGACTAACAAGAATGTAGGGCCAATGATGATAAACTAGCATCCTATACTAAGCATTTAGGACTGCGGGTAAGGTATCAATGATTGTAGCAACAATGACAGGCTATGCAACAGAATAGGAGTAATCAAACAGTAACATGCTACACTACTCTAATGCAAGCAGTATAAAGAAGAATAGGCGATATCTGGTGATCAGGGGGGGGGCTTGCCTGGAAGCTCTGTTGTACAGGGAGAAGGGTCGTCGGTGACGTAGTCGTACTCGGTGGCATCAGCGCCGGTCTCGGGGTCTACCGGAGAAGAAGAGGGGGGAAGAAACAGTAAATACGGAGCAAACAAAGCATCACAAAACATAATGAGGCAATACGCGGTGCTAGGTATGCCCTAACGCGGTAGTAAGTGATACCGACGAAGGGGGGAAACATCCGGGAAAGTATTCCCGGAGTTTCGCGTTTTCGGACAGATGAACCGGAGGGGGAAAGTTGCGTGTTTGCTATGCTAGGGATGTGTGGCGGACGAACGGGCTGCGTATCCGGATTCGTCTCATCGTTCTGAACAACTTTCATGTTGAAAATAATTTAATCCGAGTTACGGATTAAAAGATATGATTTTCTAAAGATTTTATTAATTTCTGGAATTTAATTAATTATTTAAATTAATTCGAAAATGGATTTATGACATCAGCATGATGTCATGCTGACGTCAGCAGTCAACGGGGGTTGACTGGTCAACCTGACCAGTGGGTCCTAGCTGTCATTGACTGTTAACTAACCTAACAGATTAATTAACTAAACTTAGTGATTAGGTTAACCTATCAGGATTAATTAAGTTAATTAATTCTTTAATTAATTAATTAATTAATATTTTAATTATTTAATTATCTATTTTATTATTATTATTATTTTCGTTCTGGGTGTGGGCCCCGTTTGTCATAGGCCCATAGGGCCCTTAGCGGTTACGGGTGTGCGGGCGTGCGCCCGAGTGGGCGCAGCGGGCGTGGCCGACAGGGGCGCACCCGATTGGGGCGAGCCCAGGCGCTGGGGATCGGGCGAGGCCATCGGCGCGGCTGCCGGCTCCCACGGCGCCGTCCAGCAGAAGCGGCGGAGGTGTGGAACAGGAACAGGAGGCGACACGTCGAGGCGGGCGCAGATGGCCGCGATGGCCGGCGGGGTGGCCGCGAGCCATGTGTAGAGGAGGCGGGGATGGCCGGAGTGGTGCACGGAGAGGGAAGTCGAGGCCGGGGCAGAGCCAGGCGCGCG
>NW_021179949.1:0-1458 GCF_002162155.2 Triticum dicoccoides | reverse complement strand
CCGGAGACGACGAATTCGACGGCGACGATGATCGGAGCCCGAAGAGGGGAACGGCGACGTGGCGGCGATGCAGGGCTTCCGGGGAGCTGTGGAGCGGTGGGGAGGAAGAGGGGGTCGTGGCGGAGCTTCTGAGCTAGTCGGGGGAGCGAGGGGTGGCCGGAGACGGCTGCTGTGGCGAACGGCGGCGACGGTGGTGTTCGGCCGTGTGAGAGAGAGAGCGAGGGAGAGGAGAGGAGAGCCGGGAGAGAGTGAGAGAGAGCAGGGGGAGAGGCGTGGCGTCGTCCAGGGCATCGAGCGAGGAGGGGAGGGCAGGCAAGGAGGCGAGCAGGTGTCGGGACGAAGATGACAGAGGAGGGAGGTGGGCTGGGCCGGCTGCTGGCTGGGCCAGCCAGCTGGCTGGGCCGCACAGTGGAGGAGCCCAGGTAAGCTCCTCCTGTTATATATTTTTCTGTTTTTTAATTTCTGACATTTGTTTTGATTTAAATAATATATTAAATCATTTATTTAACTTATGCCAATTTTTGCAGGAGCTATTTATATTATTCCAGAGCTCTTTTATAATTGGCATAATATTTGGGCATATATTAATATATATAATTAATATATTTCCAATGCAAATATTTATGCATTAATTCCAAATGCCCAAAATAAATGTCCATGAGCCACTAAAAATATTGGTTTGATTTTTATCTCTGTCCAATATTTTCAGAGAGCAACATGAGCATTTTCTTGGATCCTTTTGGAGAAATTTTTATTTGGGTCATTTTCAAAATGGTTCTGAGGGTTTCACAGATCCCCATTTCAAGTTTCTGATGAAAGAGTAAACATGATGCAACACTCTAATGCATGACTAGCTAGGGTGTGACAACTCACCCCCACTCAAAAGAATCTCGTCCCGAGATTTGGGTTCCTCCGGGAAGAAGGCGGGATACTCGAGTCGAAGACGATCCTCCCTTTCCCAGGTTGCCTCATCCTCAGAATGGTGTGACCATTGAACTTTGAGAAATTTGATATTATGACGCCGGGTGGTACGTTCGGCTTGATCGAGGATACGAATGGGGTACTCTCGATATGTAAGATCATCTTGAAGATCAAGCGTTTCGTGGTCCACTTCACGGATAGGATCCGAGAAGCAACGCCTGAGTTGAGAAACGTGGAAGACATCGTGAACTCTGGAGAGGTGCGGAGGTAGTTCCAACTGGTAGGCAACTTCTCCTCGTTTGGCAAGGATGCGAAAAGGTCCAATGTAACGAGGAGCCAATTTGCCTTTGATACCGAAACGATGGGTTCCCTTCAGAGGGGTGACCCGAAGATAAGCCTTCTCGTCAACCTCGAAAGTCATAGCCTTATGTTTTCGGTCATATTGACTCTTTTGACGAGATTGGGCTGTTTTCAACTTTTCACGAACGATACGAACTTGCTCTTCTGCTTCCTGAATCATATCCGGGCCAAAGAATT
>NW_021179948.1:0-1544 GCF_002162155.2 Triticum dicoccoides | reverse complement strand
GGTAGAGCATCATCATCGTCACCATGCCGTCGTGCTGACGGAACTCATCCCTGAAGCTTTGCTGGATCGGAGCCCGGGGATCGTCATCGAGCTGAACGTGTGCTGAACTCGGAGGTGCCGTACGTTCGGTGCTTGGATCGGTCGGATCGTGAAGACGTACGACTACATCAACCGCGTTGTGCTAACGCTTCCGCTTACGGTCTACGAGGGTACGTGGACGAACACTCTCCCCTCTCGTTGCTATGCCATCACCATGATCTTGCGTGTGCGTAGGAAATTTTTTGAAATTACTACATTCCCCAACAGTGGCATCTGAGCCTAGGTTTTATGCGTTGATGTTATATGCACAAGTAGAACACAAGTGAGTTGTGGGCGATACAAGTTATACTGCTTACCAGCATGTCATACTTTGGTTCGGCGGTATTGTGAGATGAAGCGGCCCGGACCGACATTATGCGTACGCTTACGCGAGACTGGTTTCACCGTTGCGAGCACTCGTGCTTAAAGGTGGCTGGCGGGTGTCTGTCTCTCTCACTTTAGCTGAATCGAGTGTGGCTACGCCCGGTCCTTGCGAAGGTTAAAACAGCACTAACTTGACGAACTATCGTTGTGGTTTTGATGCATAGGTAAGAACGGTTCTTGCTAAGCCCGTAGCAGCCACGTAAAATTTGCAACAACAAAGTAGAGGACGTCTAACTTGTTTTTGCAGGGCATGTTGTGATGTGATATGGTCAAGACGTGATGCTATATTTTATTGTATGAGATGATCATGTTTTGTAGCCGAAGTTATCGGCAACTGGCAGGAGCCATATGGTTGTCGCTTTATTGTATGAAATGCAAACGCCCTGTAATTGCTTTACTTTATCACTAAGCGGTAGCGATAGTCGTAGAAGCAATAGATGGCGTAACGACAACGATGCTACGATGAAGATCAAGGTGTCGCGCCGGTGACGATGGTGATCACGACGGTGCTTCGGAGATGGAGATCACAAGCATAAGATGATGATGGCCATATCATATCACTTATATTGATTGCATGCGATGTTAATCCTTTATGCATCTTATCTTGCTTTGATTGACGGTAGCATTTTAAGATGATCTCCCACTAAAATTATCAAGAAGTGTTCTCCCTGAGTATGCACCGTTTCCAAAGTTCGTCTTGCCTAGACACCACGTGATGATCGGGTGTGATAAGCTCTACGTCCATCTACAACGGGTGCAAGCCAGTTTTGCACACGCGGAATACTCAGGTTAAACTTGACGAGCCTAGCATATGCAGATATGGCCTCGGAACACGGAGACCGAAAGGTCGAGCGTGAATCATATAGTAGATATGATCAACATAGTGATGTTCACCATTGAAAGCTACTCCATTTCACGTGATGATCGGTTATGGTTTAGTTGATTTGGATCACGTGATCACTTAGAGGATTAGAGGGACGTCAATCTAAGTGGGAGTTCTTAAGTAATATGATTAAATTGAACTTAAATTTATCATGAATTTAGTCCTGGTAGTATTAGCATATCTATGTTGTAGATCAATA
>NW_021179947.1:0-1931 GCF_002162155.2 Triticum dicoccoides | reverse complement strand
GCTGCAATTTTTGAAGCAATTCACGTTGATAATATGGTGGAACCCAACGCGTACGCATAGCAGTTTTCAAAGCAGCCCAAGTAGTTGGAATAGGATATAATCTACAATGTTCAGACCACCATACACATGCAAAACTAGTGAAAGCACAAACAGCAGCAGCAACTCGTCTCTCCTTAGGATATTGTAAACATGTAAATCGTTGTTCAGTTTCTAACTCCCAAGTAAGATATATATCAGGAACATATCTACCCTCAAATGGTGGAATATTCAATTTCAGTTTAGGAATATGGACATCATCTCGTACCTGAGGTGGTGGTGCAGGCCTACCATTACGAATATATACCTGAGGTCGACCTGCTGGTGGCGGTACAGGTGGCTGCACGTAGTGTTGATTTTGATCAACCTCATCCTCATAATCTCCCACATAATCATCCTCCTCCGCATCAGCAGCAGGAGCCACAGAAGTATCAACAGCAGCACCAACAGTTTGGCCAAACGCAAGAGGAACACGGCTTGCTCGGCGGAGGTCTGCTTCGCGACGTGGAGGTAGTCGTTGTTGTTGTCGTTGGAGAGGTGAGTTAGGTGCAGCGGGTGGTGGTGGTGGAAGACGCGCGAGCAATTCATTAAACTTGTTATCGAGCTTTGTTTCGAACGTCTTCTCAAGGCCAGTGATCTTCTCCATGGCCTCTTCAAAATTGTTCAGCACATCTTGCACCTGTTCAGTCATCATTTGTTGAAACTTATCATGAAGCTCCTTGTTCGATAAATTCTCCCAGTCAATCTCGTCGGCTTATGATCCTGGCATGGTTAGCAGCAATAGAAACACACAAGAATATGATCCTACAGACTACGAACAAGTGGTGGTGGTGGGTGTCACAAATTCGTCAAGCAAATCTCAAATTCTTATCAGTTCTTACCCAGCAGCAGGCGGTGATCGGCAACCGTTGTAGTCAAAAACTCTCAAAGCTTGGATAGAGCGATTACCAGGGAGAGTCAAACGCACGACGTAGATGTATGTGGAGCTGGGAAGGCTTATAATATGGTAGCAAAAAGGGTCAGCAATAATCAATTCAGAGATGCAAAGTTGAATAAACGCTCAACGACGGTACTGTGCTGGTCCTAGGCTAGACTGTGCTAGAGACGCGAGCCTAGAACACTAACAAAATCACGGCGCGGCACGTAAACAAGGGAAAAGCACACTCTGAATTTTTTTTTTCGCTCTTTTTTTTTGGCGCTCTTTTTTTTTCGCAGCTTTTTTTTTTTGCGAAAAATCACTATAATGGCGAGTGTCTCAAAACTCTTCCTAGCTCAAACTGACAGGATAGGCACGAAATTTTTTTCGACCAATTTTTTTTTTTTCGACTGCCCGGACCCAAAAACTGGAAACGGGTCAAAAAAAACTTCCTATAATGGCACCTGTCTCAAAACACTCAGAAACACCTAAAAATAGGATAGCCAGAAATTTTTTCGAAAAATGCGTTTTCGAAAAATTTTGGGCCTAAACGGAGCGTGGCTACCCGACTTTTTTTTTTCCGAAACCTACTCCGGCAAGGAAACACGAATCGGAATCTAGATGGATCTCGAAAACAACCCTAATAAGCAAGGAACTCGGATTGGTGGTGGATATATGGTGTTGGTATATGGCAGCGGTGGTGGTAGCGGTGGTAGTATATGGATATGGATCGGTGGTGGTATATGGACACGGATTGGTGGTGGTATATGGATACGGATTCGGTGCGGTGGTGGTAGATGGCAGGGGCGATGATGATGGTGCGGCGGCGGCGTGACAACTTATGACCAGAACTCGAAACTCTACAAGACTAGACTCTAAGACCAGCAACTAGACACGACGATGCAACCGCAAATTCAACAAAGCAAAACCCTAAAAAGATTATGCAAGGCTCAGATTGGTTCGGATATGATGAACTAAC
>NW_021179946.1:0-1416 GCF_002162155.2 Triticum dicoccoides | reverse complement strand
AAAAGGAGTGTACAGCAAGGATGATTGTGGTAAACTAAAAAAGCAAAGACTAATATAATACACGACGCTCCAAGCAAAACACATATCATGTAGCGAATAAAAATATAGCTCCAAGTAAAGTTACCAATGAACGAAGACGAAAGAGGGGATGCCTTCCTGGGGCATCCCCAAGCTTAGACTTTTGGATATTCTTGAATATCTTGGGGTTCCATGGGCATCCCCAAGCTTAGGCTCTTGCCACCCTTATTCGATAGTCCATAAAAGCTTTACCCAAAACTTGAAAACTTCACAACACAAAACTCAACAGGAAATCTTATAAGCTACGTTAGTGAAAGAAAACAAAACCACCACATAAGGTACTGCAATGAGCTCATTCTTTATTTAATTTGGTGTTAAACCTACTGTATTCCAACTTCTTTATGGTTTATAAACTAATTTACTAGCCATAGATGCATTGAAATAAGCAAACAACACACGAAAAACAGAATCTGTCAAAAACAGAATAGTCTGTAGCAATCTGTAACTAACGCAAACTTCTATAACTCTAAAAATACTACCAAAATAGGAAGTCCTGGAAACTTTGTCTATTGAACAGCAGCGAAAATAATCAACGCAAAAGCACGTTCCTGTGAATAAAAACAATTATATTCGTGCGCGCAAAGTTTCTGTTTTTCAGCAGAATCAAATCAACTATCGTCGTAGGTTATCCTATAGGTTCTACTTGGCACAAACACTAGTTAAAAGATAAAAACACATCTAACCAGAAGGTATATGCAAGATTTATTACTAAACAGGAGCAAAAACAAAAAACATAAAGAAAATTGGGTTGCCTCCCAACTAGCGCTATCGTTTAACGCCCCTAGCTAGGAATAAAAAGCAAAGATAGATCTAACGAGTGCCATCTTTGGCACTAGATTCATAAGTAGCACGCATGATAGATTCATAAGCTAATTTGACTTTCTTTCTTGGAAAGTGCTCCATGCCTTTATTTAATGGAAATTGGAATCTAATATTCCCTTCCTTCATATCAATAATTGCACCAATCGTTCTAAGGAAAGGTCTACCAAGAATAATAGGGCAAGAAAGATTGCAATCTATATCAAGAACGATAAAATCTACGGGCACCAAATTTCTATTTGCAACAATATGGACATAATTGATCCTTCCCATAGGCTTTTTAATGGTGGAATCCGCAAGGTGCAAATTTAAAGAGCAATCATCAAGATCATGGAAACCTAGAATATCACATAAAGTTTTTGGAATCGTGGAAACACTAGCACCCAAATCACACAAAGCAAAACACTCATAATCTTTAATTTTAATCTTTATAGTAGGTTCCCACTCATCATTAAGTTTTCTAGGTATAGAAACTTCCAAATTAAGTTTTTCATCATAAGATTGCATCAAGGCATCAAC
>NW_021179945.1:0-1448 GCF_002162155.2 Triticum dicoccoides | reverse complement strand
AATTCAAGTGTGGTGACCAACTTTTTTTTGTCAGCTTCGCAATTTGGGTAAAAACAATTTCTTGTGATCCTCTAACATGCGCTGCAACTTCGTCCTCTCCAGATCACTTGCGCAGTTTCTCTTTGCATCGGCAATGGCCCGACCTAGATCATCAGCGGGCTCATCTGATGCCTCTTCTTCAGCTTCTTCCCGCATTGCCGGCTCAGCTTCTTCCCCCATTGTTGTATCATCGTATTCAGGGAACCCATGGCCAAGATAGTCGTTGTCATCCTCCTCTTCTTCATTGTCTTCCATCATAACCCTTATTTCTCCGTGCTTGGTCCAAACATTATAAGGGGGCATGAAACCGGACTTAAATAGGTGGGCGTGAATGGTTTTTGACGTAGAGTAACTGTGATCATTCTTACAACCAGCACATGGACAAGGCATAAAACCATCCGCCCGCTTGTTTGCCTCAGCGACCCGCCGAAAAGTATGCACGCCATTAATGAACTCGGGAGAGCATCGGTCATCATACATCCATTGTCGTCTCATCTTCATTACACAACACTGAATAGACCAAATTAATACAAGTTCATACATAAAGTTCATACATAAAGTTCATACATAAAGTTCGTATACAGCACTTAATTAAATGCAACATACAAATAACTCTCTAGCTAAAGAATTTAAATGCAACAAGAAATGCGATCAACTAAGGTAACAATTGATCCAATAGCATAATGATACCAAGCCACACTATCAATGGCATATTTTCTAATCTTTCTAATCTTCAACCTCATTTTCTCCATCTTGATCTTGTGATCATCGACGACATCGGCAACATGCAACTCCAATTCCATCTTCTCCCCCTCAATTCTTTTCAATTTTTCGTTCAAATACACGTTTTCTCTTTCCACTAAATTTAACCTCTCGACAATAGGGTCGGTTGGAATTTCCGGTTCACATACCTCCTAGATAAAAATATCTATGTCAACTTGATGGGCACAATTTGTCATAAACACGAAATGCAACAACTAGTTTTAAAAGAGAATATACCACATCCGAATCATAACAAGGACGAGGGCCGACGGGGACGGATATCAAAACAATGGCACTATGTATAACAAACAACGTACGGGTAAGATAATTATACGAGTAACTATATATCCAAATCACACAAACATCAACTTGGTAATGTAAAACATTCATAAACAAGAGCCTCACCACAAGGTGGTGCCGGCGACGGGACTGTGCGGGCGATCGGCGGTGGTTATGACGGAGATTTAGAAGGCACTAAGTAAACCACACCTACATATGCAAACTAAGTGTTATTTTTGACCTCAAATTGCATATAAATCAAATACTAGCAAATATAATTCCTCCCAAATTAATCACTATGAAAAGCATTGCAAGAGCTAATCTAGCAATGAGAGTTGAAAGGACAAAGTTGCTAACCTTTGTGATCA
>NW_021179944.1:0-1423 GCF_002162155.2 Triticum dicoccoides | reverse complement strand
TGCAGAGACATGCTCAATGTTATAGCCACATATATTGTCTGAAATTTGTGGAAGCGGCAAAATGCTCAAATCTTCCGCGACAACACCTCCCAGCCCTCGCAGCTGAAGATGGCCTCCAAGATTGAAATGACATGACGTGACCGTTTGCATTGATAAAATAGTCTAATGTTGTCTTTTTTCTTTGTAGTTTTTGTTTTCTTTTTCGGTCCTTGCTTGGTTGCAAATCTTATGCCCGCGTCAATTAACTCCAATTTGAAATCAATATATTATCTAAGAAAATAGAAACTCCCAGCATCACGAGTGGTCCGATTCAATGATTTTTGCGTGCAAGGAAAAAACATGTGTTCTTGCATTTTCTCAACTTCACAACACTATTGTTATGTTTGTCATCTCCATGCCAGACGTATTCAAGAGTCCACACTTAGAAACCTACATCATGTCAAGTGATGCGAGACCTGTGCAATCAGCTGCAGACACAGGTGGTGGAGCAGTTCAAGGCGCTAGGCTCGAGTAGCCTCATCTCGAAGGGCAAGCCTTCTTTGGCAATAGCCCAAGACAACGAGGGGGGGGGGGGGTCAACCACATTAGTGTTGACAAGAACTATTATGTGCTCATGATGATGCAGGACTCACTGTCGGGATCCCTTGCCTTGAAGGCGCTCAAAGCTTAGGATGATGCTGGTCTCCGGCCTTCTTCCTCGTGTGCTTGGGAATGGAGAGAGGGCGGACACAATGTGGCACGGTGCGGTGGGCGAGGAAGGTGAGAGAAAGTGAGAGGTAAACCTCAGCGAGGTGAATAGGAGAACACGACTATGCTGGTGGTGGGAGGGGAGCGGCGGTCGGGGAGGGGGTGAGCAACTTTACTCGCTGGTGGACGAGTGAACGGTACTACTCTTCCAGCTAGTACAACTAACTTAGTGGGGCGTGACTAGTCGGCAAAGGGGGGCGAGGATCGGATTATCACTTGCTCTACACCGGCATTAGTGCGAGATAATTGTTTGCGCTATTGGTGTTTTTCTTCCATGGTGGGATTTTGTCACCTGGTTTTGGTTGGTTCTGTTTTGTTTCTTCTACCTCATCTGGGTTTTTGGTTGCGGATGGTTTGGAGTATCTGAATTCCTAATGGAGGCAAAGGTGTAGGGGGGATAGGAAGGAGGGTCTCGTGTGGTCAATAGATTTTGTGGCCATTTGATCTGTGAGGGGTGGATGATGTTAGGTGGCGTGTGGTTGTCGACTTAATGTGCATGCTAATGTTCTTGCATTCCATGGTAGCACCATAGTATTTAGACGAAGAAGCAGTACTCCTTTGGTCTAGCCCGCGAATAATCACTTGATTTGTTCTGTGTTTTTTAACATGCGACCAACATAGAATTTATAATTTAGACGAAGGGTCGGTGAAGGAGGGGGATGAGCGGCGAGGCTTT
>NW_021179943.1:0-1400 GCF_002162155.2 Triticum dicoccoides | reverse complement strand
CTGCCAGTTCTACTTTTCTGCATGGGTTATTCGGAAGAAACTTGTTGAACTTGGTTCGACATACTAATCTATGCATCCACAACTCAGAAAGTTATATGTTCCTTTGAGTTGTCCCTCTTTAGCTGTCTACTGACCTTCGTCTATCAATTGATAGTCAAGAGTATGCGTGCAATCGTTCATCGATACCTATTACTCTTGTGGTCCATCAAGCCATTCTATTCCAGAATGACTAGGAGAAATGAACTCCAGTACCTCATCCATATCTAGGATTGGGTCAAGGTAGTCATGCTCCGCAGATCAAAATGCCAGCCCAGCTTTTGATTCTGTTCTACCCTGAAGTATTACCATCTTTATATCGGGATTGTTATAGGAATTGCACACCATCCTATGAACTCTTGGTACAGTGATACTTCTTGCCATCATTGTTCATTCCTCGGTTCCTATGTTATTGTAACCAGAATGCCGACAAGTGAATCGTGGCGTGTGAAATCAATACTGCTAGCAACTCTGTTGCTTGGTAGTTAAATGGACGATAACCTCATTCTTAGCGTATTGATTATTGAATCGTCACCCTAAGACTGATCATGCTATCTAGTTCTTATTTCGGTGCACCCTTCGATTGATGAGTTAGGATCTTGTCAAGTCCTCACTCATTTGATCATATCGTCTTGCCCTCAAAAGCGAGATTGTTCTCGAGCTTAGTAACGTACCGGTGGTTCGTGATTTTCCGAATATCTTCTCGGAAGTATTACCAGGTTGTCCCCTGACTGTTATGTTGAGCTCGTGATCAAGTTGGTTTCTTGTGAACCACCTTCTCTCCAAGAATCGGTGTTAGATATCCCTGAGCTAGTTGGTTAAGCTAGACAACAACTTGGAGAGTTGGAAGATAAAAGCTTGCCTGACTTAGTTCGTTCCAAAGGGATATCCTTGTGTAGTGTGTGTTGAAGAAAGATGATATCTTCATCGATTGGTCCCTGTGATCAGTTAATGGACCTATCATTCTTATCCAACCTTTGATTGGAGTATGGGCTATCATCCAATCAGACCAGAACCAACGATATTCGTAATGTTGTCTTACTCGTGGTTGATCCCTCGAGCATACACCATTATATCTTTTGGGTCTGACCAATGCTATCACTTGTTCACTTAACTATGGAATTCCTTTTAAAAGGAAACCCAGATGAATTGTTGTTGTGCCCATTGACAACATCCTTGTCTTCCCCATAATTTTGCTGAACATTAAGCTAGTGTTGGAAACTTTTGAAAGCATTTGTTCATGCTAGCTCATGAAGCATATGTTCGGATGTAAGAAGTGACTTCCTCTAGTTCATGTGCATTTGATGCAAGTTGCCGCCGTGGACTCGAGAAAGTCAATGTTGCTTCCTCTGGAATCATCGCAA
>NW_021179942.1:0-976 GCF_002162155.2 Triticum dicoccoides | reverse complement strand
TGGAGGCCGTGGTCGAGGGTCCCTGCTATGTAGCGGACGATCCTCTTCACTGCCTGCTGGTGTTCCGACGTTGGTCGCTCCATGAACCGACTGACATAGCCGACGGAGAATGCCAAGTCCGGCCGTGTGTGAGTGAGGTAGCGAAGGCTCCCCACAAGGCGTCGGTACTGCGTAGCATCCACTTCCTCCGTCGTGCTGTCGCGACTTAGTTTCAGCCTCTCCTCCATCGGAGTGAGAGCTGGATGGCAGTCGGTGAGCCCAGCTAGCTCAACGATGCGCTTGGCGTAGGCGGACTGTCGAAGCGCGATCCCGGAGTGGTCCTGGTGCACCTCAATCCCTAGATAGAAGGAGAGGAGCCCCAGGTCACTCATCTGGAACGTGGCCTTCATGTCTTCCTTGAACGCCGCCACCTCTGCATCTTTGGTGCCGGTGATCACCAGGTCGTCAACGTAGACGCCCTCCAGCAGGGCATTTCCTCCACTCCCCCGTCGGTAGACGGCAGCCTCATGCGGGCTCTGCTTGAAACCCATCTTCTTCAGCGTGGAGTCCAGCTTGGCGTTCCACGCCCTGGGTGCCTGCCGCAGGCCATAGAGAGCCTTGCGCAGGCGGAGCACCTTGCCCTCCTGGCCGGGAATCGTAAACCCCGGTGGCTGATGCACGTAGACTTCCTCCTTCAAGTCGCCATTGAGGAATGCCGACTTAACGTCCATGTGGTGGACACGCCAGCCCTCCTGGGCAGCCAGCGCAAGGAGAAGTCGCACGGACTCCATCCGTGCCACGGGAGCGAAAGCGTCGTCGAAGTCGACTCCTTCCTGCTGCAAGAAGCCTCGGGCCACCAAACGAGCCTTGTGCTTGATGATGGCGCCGGCTCCATCCCTCTTCAGCTTGAACACCCACTTAAGGGTGATTGCGCGGTGACCTCGAGGGAGATCAGCAAGCTCCCAGGTGCGGTTTTGCTCGACCGCATCCATCTCCA
>NW_021179941.1:0-1471 GCF_002162155.2 Triticum dicoccoides | reverse complement strand
ATTTTTGGCCCGTTTCATGGATTATTACTCACTGTTTTGGGGTCCCGGAGTGGTTTCCATGATTAACGAACCCTGGGTGCGTTTATGTCTCGGTCATCAACACTCGCAAATTGGCCGATTCTGGCCGTTTCTTGGATTATTACTCACTGTTTTGGGGTCTCGAAGCGATTTCCATAGTTGTTGACCCCCAAGGTACGCTTACGTGTCGGTCATCAACACTGGCAGTTTTTGCCGATTCTGGCCCGTTTCATGGACTATTACTCACTATTTTGGGGTCCCAGAGTGATTCCAACGATTAACGAACCCTGGGTGCGTTTACGTGTCAGTCATCAACACTCGCGGTTTGGCCGATTCTGGCCCGTTTCTTGGATTATTACTCACAGTTTTGGGGTGCCGAAGCAATTTCCATAGTTGTTGAACCCCAAGGTGCGGTTACGTGCCGGTCATCAACACTGGCTGTTTTAGCCGATTCTGGCCCTTTTCATGGACTATTACTCACTGTTTTGGGGTCCAAGAGTGATTTCCACGATTAACGAATCCTGGGGTGCGTTTATGTGTCGGTCATCAACACACGCAGTTTGGCCGATTCTGGCCCGTTTCTTGGATTATTGCTCACTGTTTTGGGGTCCCGAAGCGATTTCCATAGTTGTTGAACCCCAAGGTGCGCTTACGTGTCGGTCATCAACACTGGCAGTTTTTGCTGATTTTGGCCCGTTTCATGGATTATTAGTCACTGTTTTGGGGTCCCGAAGCGATTTCCATAGTTGTTGAACCCCAAGGTTCCCTTATGTGTCAGTCATCAACACTGGCAGTTTGGGCCGATTCTGGCCCGTTTCTTGGATTATTACTCACTATTTTGGGGTCCCGAAGTGATTCCCATAGTTGTTGAACCCCAAGGTGCGCTTACGTGTCGGTCATCAACATTGGCAGTTATGGCCGATTCTGGCCCATTTCATGGATTATTACTCACTGTTTTGGGGTCCCGGAGTGGTTTCCATGATTACCGAACCCTGGGGTGCGTTTACGTGTCGGTCATCAACACTCGCAGGTTGGCTGATTCTGGCCCGTTGCATGGATTATTACTCACTCTTTTGGGGTCCCGGAGTGGTTTCCATGATTAACGAACCCTGGGGTGCGTTTACGTGTCGCTCATCAACACTCGCAGTTTTGGCTGATTCTAGACCGTTTGTTGAATTATTACTCACTATTTTGGGGTCCCGAAGCGATTTCCATAGTTGTTGAATCCCAAGGTGCGCTTACATGTTGGCCATCAACATTGGCAGTTTTTGCCGATTTTTGGCCCGTTTCATGGATTATTACTCACTGTTTTGGGGTCCCGGAGTGGTTTCCAT
The DNA here is from genome assembly GCF_002162155.2 of Triticum dicoccoides. Lineage (NCBI taxonomy): Eukaryota > Viridiplantae > Streptophyta > Magnoliopsida > Poales > Poaceae > Triticum > Triticum dicoccoides. The sequence goes on along the minus strand of NW_021179941.1, from coordinate 119 downwards.
GATTAACGAACCCTGGGTGCGTTTATGTCTCGGTCATCAACACTCGCAAATTGGCCGATTCTGGCCGTTTCTTGGATTATTACTCACTGTTTTGGGGTCTCGAAGCGATTTCCATAGTT
>NW_021179940.1:0-1136 GCF_002162155.2 Triticum dicoccoides | reverse complement strand
CAAACTCTTTGGGCCATAAATAATGTTGCCATGTTTCTAAAGTCCGAACAAGAGCATATAATTCTTTATCATAAGTAGAATAATTCAGACTAGGCCCACTCAATTTTTCAGAAAAGTATGCAACAGGTTTGCCATCTTGTAATAACACACCTCCTAATCCAATTCCACTAGCATCACATTCAAGCTCAAAAGTCTTATTAAAATCAGGAAGTTGGAGTAAAGGAGCATGTGTCAACTTATCTTTCAATACCGTGAAGGCTTCTTCCTGTGCGGTACCCCAAACAAAAGGCACATCCTTCTTTGTAAGCTCGTTGAGAGGTGCAACAATGGTGCTGAAATCTCTCACAAAACGCCTATAGAATCCAGCGAGGCCAAGAAAACTCCTCACTTGTGTGACCGTTTTGGGCTGCGGCCAACTCTCAATAGCTTCAACCTTGGCTTTGTCAACTTCAATTCCCTGTGGAGTAACAACATAGCCAAGAAAAGATACTCGGTCGGTGCAAAAGGTGCACTTCCCAAGGTTACCAAACAAACGTGCATCACGTAGAGCAATAAAAACAGCACGTAAATGTTCCAAATGTTCTTCCAAAGATCTGCTATAAATCAGTATGTCATCAAAGTAAACTACCACAAATCGTCCAATGAAAGCACGTAAAACTTCGTTCATTAATCTCATGAAAGTACTAGGTGCATTAGTTAACCCAAAAGGCATGACCAACCACTCATATAATCCAAACTTAGTTTTAAATGCTGTTTTCCATTCATCTCCCAATTTCATACGAATTTGGTGGTAGCCACTACGCAAATCAACTTTGGAGAATATTGTAGAACCACTCAATTCATCAAGCATATCATCTAGCCTAGGAATAGGATGACGATAACGAATAGTAATATTATTAATGCCTCTACAATCAACACACATACGTGATGTACCATCCTTTTTCGGCACTAGAATAATAGGAACAGCACAAGGACTAAGGGATTCGCGTATATAACCTTTGTCGAGAAGCTCTTGTACTTGGCGCATAATCTCCTTCGTCTCCTCTGGATTGGTACGGTATGGTGCACGGTTTGGCAGTGAAGCACCGGGAATTAAGTCAATCTGATGCTCAATCCCTCGAATAGGCGGTAATCCC
>NW_021179939.1:0-962 GCF_002162155.2 Triticum dicoccoides | reverse complement strand
GAGCCATAGGAGTTGTCTTTATTTTTTGTATGACCTGCGTGTCATTGAATAACGCCATGTAAACTACTTTACTTTATTGCTAAACGTTAGTCATAGAAGTAGAAGTAGTCGTTGGCGTGACAACTTCATGAAGACACGATGATGGAGATCATGATGATGGAGATCATGGTGTCAAGCCGGTGACAAGATGATCATGGAGCCCCGAAGATGAAGATCAATGGAGCTATATGATATTGGCCATATCATGTCACAACTATATAATTGCATGTGATGTTTATTATGTTTATGCATCTTGTTTACTTAGGACGACGGTAGTAAATAAGATGATCCCTTACAAAATTTCAAGAAGTGTTCTCCCCTAACTGTGCACCGTTGCTACAGTTCGTCGCTTCTAAGCACCACGTGATGATCGGGTGTGATGGATTCTTACGTTCACATACAACGGGTGTAAAACAGATTTACACAGCGAAAACACTTAGGTTAACTTGACGAGCCTAGCATGTGCAGACATGGCCTCGGAACACGGAGACCGAAAGGTCGAACACGAATCGTATGGAAGATACGATCAACATGAGAATGTTCACCGACGATGACTAGTCCGTCTCACGTGATGATCGGACACGGGCTAGTCGACTCGGATCGTGTAACACTTAGATGACTAGAGGGATGTCTAATCTAAGTGGGAGTTCATAATTTGATTAGAACTTTATTATCATGAACTTAGTCTAAAACCTTTGCAAATATGTCTTGTAGATCAATGGCCAACGCTAATGTCAACATGAACTTCAACGCGTTCCTAGAGAAAACCAAGCTGAAAGATGATGGCAGCAACTATACGGACTGGGTCCGGAACCTGAGGATCATCCTCATAGCTGCCAGGAAACAATATGTCCTAGAAGGACCGCTAGGTGACGCTCCCGTCCCAGAGAACCAAGACATTATGAATGCTTGGCAAACTCGCG
>NW_021179938.1:0-1155 GCF_002162155.2 Triticum dicoccoides | reverse complement strand
TATTTGCACATATCGAGCATATTGTGTGTATGTTATTGAAATGCTTGGTATGTGTGGGATCTGACCATCTAGTTGTTTATCTTTAGTAGCCTCTCTTACGGGGAAATGTCTCCTAGTGTTTCCACCGAGCCATGGTAGCTTGCTACTGCTCCGGAACACTTAGGCTGGCCGGCATGTGTCCTTCTTCGTTCCTGTGTCTGTCCCTTCGGGGAAATGTCACGCGGTGAATACCGGAGTCCTGTTAGCCCGCTACAGCCCGGTTCACCGGAGTCCTGCTAGCCCAGTGCTACAGCCTGGATTCACTCGCTGATGACCGACACGTTCGATGCTGGGTCATGGATGCCTGTCCCTATAAGTCTGTGCCGCTTTGGGTTTACGACTAGCCATGTCAGCCCGGGCTCCTTATCATATGGATGCTAGCAACACTGTCATATACGTGTGCCAAAAGGCGCAAACGGTCCCGGGCAAAGGTAAGGCTACACCCGTGGGAATACCGTGCGTGAGGCCGCAAAGTGATATGAGGTGTTACATGCTAGATCGATGTGGCATTGAGTCGGGGTCCTGACAGCGTTGGTATCAGAGCTTGACTGCCTGTAGGATTACTAAGCCAAACTGGTCGAAGTTGAGTCTAGAAATTCTTTAGTTATATAAGGGAATTGATTGTGGGATGGAACGTAAGGCTCTTTTTACTCCTTATACCTCATGCCCTTCTGATCTGAGTTATCTTATCTTTCCTGCGGGGATTAAGAACTAGGCTATCTCTTCTTTCTATTAGGATCACGTGTTACTAATCAGTAGACTTATAAGATTGTTGGATTTAAGTCTCAGTTCAGTTCCTACTACTTCCGTATGTTAATTGTTGATCTCGGAACCTTAATGTTGTGCTTCTGAGTGGTTATGCCACCATTTTTGTGATTGTCTCAAATCTTTTCTGAGCATTTACAGCCGTTATGCTGTCCGAGTCATCCCAGGTTTCTAAGTAGTCTGATGCATTTGCAAATCCTTTCTTCCCGGTTCAATGTTCCCATGGGCCAGATTAACCACACTAATCAGTGAGTTGAGGTACCCCGTTACCTTGACATATATGTTGGAGATATTATTATGACCCTAGGTGTCTTAGGGGATCATCTAGTAATTTAGCCATGATTTGTGTTC
>NW_021179937.1:0-1779 GCF_002162155.2 Triticum dicoccoides | reverse complement strand
GATGTGACATCGAGTCGGGGTCCTGACAGCGTTGGCATCAGAGCCGGACTGCCTGTAGGTTCTCCAAGCCAAACTGGTCGATGTTGAGTCTAGAAATTCTTTAGTTATATGTAGGGGAATTGTTTGTGGGTTGGAACGTAAGGCTCTTTTTACTTCTTATACCTTATGACTTTCTGATCTGAGTCAGTCCATTCTTCCACCGGGGGTTAAGGAATTAGGATCTATTCCTCTATCAGGATCACGTGTTACTAATCAGTAGTACCTTATAAGTTTGATGGTTACAAGCCTAGTTCAGTTCTACTACCACATTATGTAGCCAGAATGGTTTCAGAACTTTGATATGGTGATGTTGAGTGTGTACGAAATCCTTTGTCAAATGTCTCAAATCCTTTTGAGCATTTACAGCTGTTATGCTGCCGAAATTTTGCTAGAAATTCTAATGCCTTTGCATTATGATTGTGCTTTCAGATGGCCACTCGCGACCTCAATCAAGTGGTTCGCCTGACTCGATGCCTAGATGTACCCGGCCATACTGCCATGTTGGTCAGGGTAATGACTGAGGATGGATACCGCTGGTATCCTGAGTACACGGTCGAAGAGCAATTCCGAGATTTTAATCAAAGCCAGTATCTCTGCACTGTCAGGATATTTCCATCTTATCCTGGATCCACCGAGCCTCTTCACTGCTCCTATGGACTCGGGGTTACTATTGAGATGGCTGTGCAGGACGCCGCCTACTCTATGATGACCATTATGCGAGTCAGATCTGGGTTATTTCGGGACTCTGATTTCCGGTATATGCCAGGATCACTTCCGGGAGCACAAGGGTATCTCCAGGCTATCTATGCTGACTCCACTCAGGAGGATTCACGGACTCGCACCACTGCTGAGATGCTCGAGGATAAGGACCGTGAAAATCGGGCCTTAAGGCTAGAGCTCTTCAACACCCGTGCTGACCACTGGGCCACTTTGATTCGGTTCGCACCGGCGGTGCAAGCTGGATATTCAGATATGCGCGATCTCTATCCTGTGAGATCTGCTCTGCCAGACGTGATGGTTTGGCGTGATGTAGGAGGCATCACCCCACCTCGCGGTCCCCGCAGGCCACCGTTTGTTGGTCCAAGGCCTCATCCTAGCCCCTATGGTCCACAAGCTCCGCGAGACCGTCTGTTTCCAGATGATCATGTTGAGCTTCCGGGCTATGGAGGTGACTTCTACGAGGACTACTACGGATCGGTCTAAGTTAGTGGTAGTATCCCTAGTTCGCACTAGCTGTGTCGTCTATCGTCCTGCGTGACTCGTGGGATATGACCTAGTTGTACTCTTTCCGGTGATGTAGAAAAATAATGTATAGGAGCTGGGAATGCCTCCGATGAGATGTAATCCTCTTTTCACCGTAATAGTACTTTGTTTGGTCTTGTACTAAACCCTGTATGGTGTGTATGACGATGGAATAAAAGAAGCAGTTTCTGTATCTACCATGTCATACGGATGATCATCTTGCATTCCGAGTTATTCCTTACATTATGTATCCTATGTCGGAATTTTACCATCCTGACTAAATCATTGTCTTGTTTACCTAGGATGGTCAACACGCGCGCTAACCCTGCTTCTCAAGAGCAGGCCGAAGGCAGTGAAGCCAGGGATGCAAATCTGCCTCATCCTCCTTCACTAGCCGAGGTCATGATGGAAGCTGAGAGAAACAAGCGGGAGACAAACCGTTTGTTGGAGCGTATTGAACAGAATACAGCACACCATCAGAGGGCTAACGTGGTGTCA
>NW_021179936.1:0-776 GCF_002162155.2 Triticum dicoccoides | reverse complement strand
GGCGGAGCTCCTGGACACGGCGGCACGGCGTGGGGTTGACGGAGGGCGTGGCTACGGCGAGGGGGTGGCGGCGATGGCGTCGGCCATGGCGTGGAAGAGCGAGGGAGAGGAGCTGGAGAGGAGAGGGGGTGTCTGGGAGGTTCGGGGGAGAGAGGGAGGCCGATTCACGGCGTTAGCCGGGCGAGGGAGGCAGCGAGGCGGCGAGCAGGTGCGTGGCACCCATGCGGTGCTCGCCGTCGAGCACCTGCCTGCCTGCCTGGCCGGCAAGCAGCTCGCTGGCGCGGTGCTGGGCTGGGCCGGCAGGTGGGCCGGGTGCTGGGCGACAGGTAAGCTTTTTCCATTTCTTCTGTTTTCTGTTTTTTTAATACTTCTGCAACTTTGTTGAATTAAATAAAATACTTAGGCTACTCCTAAAATCACCAAACTACTCCTGGTCCATAGTTGGATTATTTCCAACATGAAACATTTTAGTTTGGAGTTATTTGAGCATTTAAATATTTTATATAATTTTAAATGCCCAAATTCAAATATTTATGATTTAATTCAAAAACCCTAAGATGGCCTAGGAAAATGTGCACCACTTTTGGCAGAGGTTCTGAACCAAGACAAAAATGATGGGCATTTTAGAAGGGCATTTCAGGTTCATTGAAAATATTTTTAGTAAACCCTAGTTGGTTTCAGAGGGGACTGGGGGTTCTGTCATCCCCATTTCAGGTTTCTGATGAAAGAGTAAACATGATGCAACACTCTAATGCATGGCTAACTAGGATGTGACA
>NW_021179935.1:0-1319 GCF_002162155.2 Triticum dicoccoides | reverse complement strand
TTTCGTGTACTATTACTCACTGTTTTGGGGTCCCAGAGCGATTTCGACGATTGACGATCCCTGGGGTGCATTTACGTATCCGTCGTCAACACTCAAAGTTTTGGCCAATTCTGACCCGTTTCATGGACTATTACTCGCCGTTTTGGTGTACCGAAGCTATTTCCATAGTCGTTGAACCCCGAGGTGCACTTACGTGTCGGTCATCAACACTCGCAGTTTTGGCCAATTCTGGCCTATTTCATGGCCTATTACTCACTGTTTTGGGGTCCTAAAGAGATTTCCATGGTTGTCGAACCCCAAGGTGTGCTTACGTGTTGGTCGTCAAGAATCGCAGTCTGGGCCGATTTTGGCCCATTTCTTGGACTATTACTCAGTTTTGGGTTCCCGAAGTGATTTCCATGATTGACGAACCCCTGGGTGCGTTTACGTGTCAGTCATCAGCACTCACAATTTTGGCCGATTCTGGTCTGTTTCGTGCACTATTACTCACCGTTTTGGGGACCCAGAGCGATTTCCGCGATTGACGATCCCCAGGTTGAGTTTACGTGTCCGTCGTCAACACTCAAAGTTTTGGCCAATTCTGACCCATTTAGTGGACTATTACTCACCGTTTTGGTGTCCCGAAGTGATTTCCATAGTTGTTGAATCCCATGGTGCGCTTACGTGTCGGTCATCAACACTCGCAGTTTGGCTGATTCTGGGCTCTTTCATGGACTATTACTCACAGTTTTGGGGTCCCGAAGTGATTTCCATGGTTGTCGGCCCCCATGGTGTGCTTATGTGTTGGTCGTCAAGACTCGCGGTCTGGGCCGATTCTAGCCCGTTTCGTGGACTATTACTCACTGTCTTGTGGTCCCGGAGTGATTTCCACGATTAACGAACTTAACCCCGAGGTGCGTTTATGTGCCGGTCAGCACCACTCACAGTTTTTGTCGATTCTGCCCCGTTTCATGGCCTATTACTCACTGTTTTGAGGTCTCGGAGTGATTTCCATGATTAAGGAACCCCAGGGTGCGTTTAAGTGTCGGTCATCAGCACTCACTATTTTGGCCGATTCTGGTCCGTTTCGTGTACTATTACTCACTGTTTTGGGGTCCCAGAGCGATTTCGACGATTGACGATCCCTGGGGTGCATTTACGTATCCGTCGTCAACACTCAAAGTTTTGGCCAATTCTGACCCGTTTCATGGACTATTACTCGCCGTTTTGGTGTACCGAAGCTATTTCCATAGTCGTTGAACCCCGAGGTGCACTTACGTGTCGGTCATCAACACTCGCAGTTTTGGCCAATTCTGGCCTATTTCATGGCCTATTACTCA
>NW_021179934.1:0-1334 GCF_002162155.2 Triticum dicoccoides | reverse complement strand
CGCTGACCATGTCGCCGCCGTGGCCTGAGCTCGAACGGGTCGCGCCCGTGCATCTCACCGAGCTCGTGGTGACTCCAGGAGGCTGCGCAGTGCTTTACCTCACTCGCCCGTGCTCCACAACGCCGTTTTCGCCCAGGTCCGAACTCCGGCGCCGCCTCGGGCTCCATTCCGGCGAACCCCGGCCACCCCCGCACCTCCCGTTGGCCCCCCTAGATGCGCACGGGCACGGGCTACCTTCTGGTGCCCTTCGCGCGTCCAGCCGCCGCCCGTAGCGCAACCCCGGTGAACTTCCGCCGCGTTTCGGGTCGCCGCCGGCCGAACTCCGGTGGCCAGTGACGTGGCGCTGTCATTAGCACTAATGACCCTGTTAAACTAACCCCGTGACACTGACAGTGGGCCCCGTAGCGGGTCAAAGCCCGGGTCAACGCGGGATTAGCCCCTGTGTCACTGACATGTGGACCCCCACACGTCAGGTTTGACCTGGACCGCCGTTGACCTGCTGAGGTCAGCATGAGGTCATGCTGACGCCATAATTCATTTTCTGGAATTATTTTAATTCTAAATATTCAGGAAATTCCAGAAAATGCCTAAAACTTCTAAAATTCATAGAAATTCAACTGTAACTCCAAATTAAATAAATCATATATGAAAAATTATCAGAAAAATTCAAGGAATCCATCTGTACCATTTTCATGCATGTTAGAACAACTTATAGGTGCTGTTTAGCACAAATCAATTAAATGGCATTTGAATAATCACATATGGAGTTTGAATTTGAATCTTATATTCAAACCAACTTCATTTAATCTGTTGCTAGTTGCATTAGCCCAAAACACATCCATTTTGCCATGTCATGATCATGCATCATATTGTACATTGCATTGATTGTGTTCCTTTCTGTGTTGCCGGTATTTGTCCCCTCTCGATAGACGTGATACCGATGATGTGATCGTTGACACTGATGAAGACTCAATGTTATCTTCAGAAGTGCCAGGCAAGCAAAACCCCCTTGTTCATTCCGATAAAATCCCACTCTCTCGCTCCTGCTCTCTTTTACTGCATTAGGACAACATCGATTCATCTGTTACTTGCTGCGGTAGCTGAACCCCTTTATCCTTTGCATGACCTGTCATTCCACAGTAAATAGATGAAACCCACTAGCATGAGTAGGAGTTGTTTGAGCCCTGTTGTGCCTACTCATTCATGTTTGTTTGTCATGCCTGCTACTGCTTAGAGTTGAGTCAGGTCTGATTCATCGGGGATGAATCAGAGGTGTGTGAACATGTCCTACTGTGTGTGAGCTAAGTGTGTGAACACGATTTGGTAAAGGTAGC
>NW_021179933.1:9249-9925 GCF_002162155.2 Triticum dicoccoides | reverse complement strand
GTCAACATTCACAATTTTGGCCGATTCTGGTCCGTTTCGTGCACTATTACTCACCGTTTTGGGGTCCCAGAGCGATTTCCACGTTGGACGATCCTAGGGGTGCGTTTACGTGTCCGTCGTCAACACTCACACTTTTGGCCAATTCTGACCCGTTTCGTGGACTACTACTCACCGTTGTGGGGTCCTGAAGCAATTTCCATAGTTGTTGAACGCCAAGGTGCGCTTACATGTAGGTCATCAACACTCACAGTTTTGGCCGATTCTGGCCCGTTTCATGGACTATTACTCACCGTTTTGGGGTCCCGAAGTGATTTCTACGATTAACGAACCCCGGGGTGCGTTTACGTGTCGATCATCAACACTCACAGTTTTGGATGATTCTGGGCCATTTCATGGACTATTACTCATTGTTTTGGGGTCCCGGAGTGATTTCCACGATTAACGAACCCCGGGGTGCGTTTACGTGTCCGTCGTCAACACTCAGAATTTTGGCCGATTCTTGCCCGTTTCGTGGACTATTACTCACCGTTTTGGGGTACCAAAGCGATTTCCATGGATGTTGAACCCCAAGATGCGCTTATGTGTCGGTGATCAACAAACGCAGTTTTGGCCGATTTTGCCCTGTTTCATGGAGTATTACTCATTGTTTTGGGGTCGAGGAGTGATTTCCATGATT
>NW_021179933.1:6081-7162 GCF_002162155.2 Triticum dicoccoides | reverse complement strand
CGGGTGATTTCCATGATTAACGAACCCCGGGGTGCGTTTACATGTCGGTCATCAACACTCACAGTTTTGGACGATCCTGGGCCATTTCGTGGACTATTACTCATTGTTTTGGGGTCCAAAAGTGATTTCCACGGTTCACGAACCCCGGGGTGCGCTTACATGTCGGTCATCAACAATCACAATTTTGGCCAATTCTGGTCCTTTTCGAGCACTATTACTCATCGTTTTGGGGTGCCAGGGCGATTTCCACATTTGACGATCCCCGGGGTGCGTTTACATGTCCTTCGTCAACACGCACAGTTTGGCCAATTCTGACCCATTTCATGGACTATTACTCATTGTTTTGGAGTCCTGAAGCGATTTCCATAGTTTATTGAACCGCAAGGTGCCCTTACATGTCGGTCATCAATACTCACAGTTTTGGCAGATTCTGGACCGTTTCGTGGACTATTACTCACTGTTTTGGGGTCCCGAAGTGATTTCCACAATTAACGAACCCAGGGGTGCGTTTACGTGTTGGTCATCAGCACTCATAGTTTTGACCGATTCTGGCCCATTTCGTGGACTATTACTCACTATTTTGGGGTCCCGGGGTGATTTCCATGATTAACGAACCCCGGGGTGCGTTTATGTGTCGGTTATCAACACTCACAGTTTTGGACGATTCTGGGCTATTTCGTGCACTATTACTCACTGTTTTGGGGTCCCGGAGTGATTTCAACGATTAACGATCCCCGGGGTGCATTTATGTGTCGGTCGTCAACACTCGCAATTTTGGTCGATTGTGGCCCGTTTCCTGGACTATTACTCACCGTTTTGGGGTCCCAAAGCGATTTCCATGGATGTTGAACCCCAAGGTGTGCTTATGTGTCGGTCATCAACCATCGCAGTTTTGGCCGATTCTGCCCTGTTTCATGGACTATTACTCATTGTTTTGGGGTCGAGGAGTGATTTCCATGATTAACGAACCCCGGGGTGCGTTTATGCCTCGGTCATTAACATTCACAATTTCGGCCGATTCTGGTCCATTTCATGCACTATAACTCACCGTTTTGGGGTCCCAGAGCGATTTCCACGTTTG
>NW_021179933.1:0-5868 GCF_002162155.2 Triticum dicoccoides | reverse complement strand
TTCTGCCCTGTTTCATGGACTATTACTCATTGTTTTGGGGTCGAGGAGTGATTTCCATGATTAACGAACCCCGGGGTGCGTTTATGCCTCGGTCATTAACATTCAAAATTTCGGCCGATTCTGGTCCATTTCATGCACTATAACTCACCGTTTTGGGGTCCCAGAGCGATTTCCATGTTTGACGATCCTAGGGGTGCGTTTACGTGTCCGTCGTCAACACTCACAGTTTTGGCCAATTCTGACCCGTTTCGTGGACTATTACTCACCGTTGTGGGGTCCTGAAGCGATTTCCATAGTTGTTGAACCCCAAGGTGCGCTTACATGTCGGTCATCAACACTCGCAGCTTTGGCCGATTCTGGACTGTTTCGTGGACATTTACTCATTGTTTTGGGGTCCCGGATTGATTTCCATGATAAATGAACCCAGGGGTGCCTTTACATGTCGGTCATCAACCATCGCAGTTTTGGCCGATTCTGCCCTGTTTCATGGACTATTACTCATTGTTTTGGGGTCGAGGAGTGATTTCCATGATTAACGAACCCCGGGGTGCGTTTATGTCTCGGTCATTAACACTCGCGATTTTTATCGGTTCTGACCCGTTCATGGACAATTACTCACCGTTTCGGGTCCCAAAGCGATTTCTACGGTTGTTGAACCCCCAAGGTGCGCTTACGTGTCGATCATCAACAATTGCAGTTTTGGCCTATTCTGGCCGTTTCTTGGACTATTAGTCATTGTTTTGGGGTCCCGGTGTGATTTCCATGATTGACGTACCCCGGGGTAAATTTACCTGTCGTTCACTAGCAATCCTAGTTATTTTTGATTCTGGGCTCTTTCATGGACTATTACTCATCATTCGGGGGCCCTGAGCTATTTCCACGACTAACGATCCCCGGGGTGCGTTTATGTGTCCGTCGTCAACACTCGCAATTTTGGCCGGTTCTGGCCCATTTTGTGGACAATTATTCACCTTTTTGGGGTCCCAAAGCGATTTCCATTGCTGTCGAACCCCAAGGTGCGCTTACATGTCGGTCGTTAACAATCGCAGTTTGGGCCGATTCTGGCCCGTTTCATGGACTATTACTCAGTTTTGGGTCCTGGAGTGATTTCTACGATTGACAACCCCGGGGTGTGTTAATGTGTCCGTCGTCAACATTCACAATTTTGGCCGATTCTGGTCCGTTTCGTGCACTATTACTCACCGTTTTGGGGTCCCTCAGCGATTTCCACGTTGGACGATCCTAGGGGTGCGTTTACGTGTCCGTCGTCAACACTCACACTTTTGGCCAATTCTGACCCGTTTCGTGGACTATTACTCACCGTTGTGGGGTCCTGAAGCGATTTCCATAGTTGTTGAACCCCAAGGTGCGCTTACATGTAGGTCATCAACACTCACAGTTTTGGCCGATTCTGGCCCGTTTCATGGACTATTACTCACCGTTTTGGGGTCCCGAAGTGATTTCTACGATTAACGAACCCCGGGGTGCATTTACGTGTCTGTCATCAACACTCACAATTTTGGCTGTTTTTTGTCTGTTTCGAGCACTATTACTCATTGTTTTGGGGTGCCAGAGCAATTTCCACGATTGACAACCCCGGGGGTCCGTTTAAGTGTCTGTCCTCAACACTCACAATTTTGGCCAATTCTGACCCGTTCCGTGGACTATTACTTACCGTTTTGAGGTCCCGAAATGTTTTCCATTGTTGTTGAACCCCAAGTTGCGCTTAGTTTCGGTCATCAACACTTAAAGTGTTGGCCGATTCTTGCTTGTTTCATGGACTATTACTTACTGTTTTGGGGTCCCGGAGTGATTTCCATGATTAACGAACCCTGGGGTTCTTTACATGTCGATCATCAACACTCACAGTTCTGGCCGATTTTGGTCTGTTCTATGGACTATTACTCATCATTTTGGGATCCCGAAGCCATTTCCATAGTTGTTGAACCCCAAGGTGCGCTTACGTGTCGGTCATCAACAGTCGCAGTTTTGGACGATTCTGGCCCGTTTCATGGACTATTACTCACTATATTGGGGTCTTGGTGATTTCCGTGATTGACGATCCCTAGGGTGCGTTTATGTGCCAGTCATCAACACTCGCAGTTTTGGCCGATTCTGCCCTGTTTCTTGGACTATTACTCACCGTTTTGGGGTCCCGAAGAAATTTCCATAGTTATTGAACCGCAAGGTGCGCTTACTTCTCGGTCATCAACACTCACAGTTTTGGCCGATTCTGGCCTGTTTCGTGGACTATTACTCACTGTTTTGGGGTCCCGGGTGATTTCCATGATTAATGAACCCCGGGGTGCATTTACATGTCTCGGTCATCAACACTCACAGTTTTGGACGATCCTGGGCCATTTCATGGACTATTACTCATTGTTTTGGGGTCCAAAAGTGATTTCCACGGTTCACGAACCCCGGGGTGCGCTTACATGTTGGTCATCAACACTCACAATTTTTGCCAATTCTGGTCCTTTTCGAGCACTATTACTCATCGTTTTGGGGTGCCAGGGCGATTTCCACGTTTGACGATCCCCGGGGTGCGTTTACATGTCCTTCGTCAACACGCACAGTTTTGCCAATTCTGACCCATTTCATGGACTATTACTCATTGTTTTGGAGTCCTGAAGCGATTTCCATAGTTTATTGAACCGCAAGGTGCCCTTACATGTCGGTCATCAATACTCACAGTTTTGGCAGATTCTGGCCCGTTTCGTGGACTATTACTCACTGTTTTGGGGTCCCGAAGTGATTTCCACAATTAACGAACCCCGGGGTGCGTTTACGTGTTGGTCATCAACACTCACAGTTTTGACCGATTCTGGCCCATTTCGTGGACTATTACTCACTATTTTGGGGTCCCGGGGTGATTTCCATGATTAACGAACCCCGGGGTGCGTTTACGTGTCGGTTATCAACACTCACAGTTTTGGACGATTCTGGGCTGTTTCGTGCACTATTACTCACTGTTTTGGGGTCCCAGAGTGATTTCAACGATTAACGATCCCCGGGGTGCATTTATGTGTCGGTCGTCAACACTCGCAATTTTGGTTGATTGTGGCCCGTTTCCTGGACTATTACTCACCGTTTTGGGGTCCCAAAGCGATTTCCATGGATGTTGAACCCCAAGGTGTGCTTATGTGTCGGTCATCAACCATCGCAGTTTTGGCCGATTCTGCCCTGTTTCATGGACTATTACTCATTGTTTTGGGGTCGAGGAGTGATTTCCATGATTAACGAACCCCGGGGTGCGTTTATGCCTCGGTCATTAACATTCACAATTTCGGCCGATTCTGGTCCATTTCATGCACTATAACTCACCATTTTGGGGTCCCAGAGCGATTTCCACGTTTGACGATCCTAGGGGTGCGTTTACGTATCCGTCGTCAACACTCACAGTTTTGGCCAATTCTGACCCGTTTCATGGACTATTACTCACCGTTGTGGGGTCCTGAAGCGATTTCCATAGTTGTTGAACCCCAAGGTGCGCTTACATGTCGGTCATCAACACTCGCAGCTTAGGCCGATTCTGGACTGTGTCGTGGACATTTACTCATTGTTTTGGGGTCCCGGATTGATTTCCATGATAAATGAACCCAGGGGTGCCTTTACATGTCGGTCATCAACACTCACAGTTTTGGCCAATTCTGGCCCGTTTCACTGACTATTATTCATTGTTTTGGGGTCGAGGAGTGATTTCCATGATTAACGAACCCCGGGGTGCGTTTATGTCTCGGTCATTAACACTCGCGATTTTTGTCGATTCTGACCCGTTCATGGACAATTACTCACCGTTTCGAGTCCCAAAGCGATTTCTACGGTTGTTGAACCCCCAAGGTGCGCTTACGTGTCGATCATCAACAATTGCAGTTTTGGCCTATTCTGGCCGTTTCTTGGACTATTAGTCATTGTTTTGGGGTCCCAGTGTGATTTCCATGATTGACGTACCCCGGGGTAAATTTACCTGTCGTTCACTAGCAATCCTAGTTATTTTTGATTCTGGGCTCTTTCATGGACTATTACTCATCATTCGGGGGCCCTAAGCTATTTCCACGACTAACGATCCCCGGGGTGCGTTTATGTGTCCGTCGTCAACACTCGCAATTTTGGCCGGTTCTGGCCCATTTTGTGGACTATTATTCACCTTTTTGGGGTCCCAAAGCGATTTCCATTGCTGTCGAACCCCAAGGTGCGCTTACATGTCGGTCTTCAACAATCGCAGTTTGGGCCGATTCTGGCCCGTTTCATGGACTATTACTCAGTTTTGGGTCCTGGAGTGATTTCTACGATTGACAACCCCGGGGTGTGTTAATGTGTCCGTCGTCAACATTCACAATTTTGGCCGATTCTGGTCCGTTTCGTGCACTATTACTCACCGTTTTGGGGTCCCTGAGCGATTTCCACGTTGGACGATCCTAGGGGTGCGTTTACGTGTCCGTCGTCAACACTCACACTTTTGGCCAATTCTGACCCGTTTCGTGGACTATTACTCACCGTTGTGGGGTCCTGAAGCGATTTCCATAGTTGTTGAACCCCAAGGTGCGCTTACATGTAGGTCATCAACACTCACAGTTTTGGCCGATTCTGGCCCGTTTCATGGACTATTACTCACCGTTTTGGGGTCCCGAAGTGATTTCTACGATTAACGAACCCCGGGGTGCATTTACGTGTCTGTCATCAACACTCACAATTTTGGCTGTTTTTTGTCTGTTTCGAGCACTATTACTCATTGTTTTGGGGTGCGAGAGCGATTTCCACGATTGACAACCCCGGGGGTCCGTTTAAGTGTCTGTCCTCAACACTCACAATTTTGGCCAATTCTGACCCGTTCCGTGGACTATTACTTACCGTTTTGAGGTCCCGAAATGTTTTCCATTGTTGTTGAACCCCAAGTTGCGCTTAGTTTCGGTCATCAACACTTAAAGTGTTGGCCGATTCTTGCTTGTTTCATGGACTATTACTTACTGTTTTGGGGTCCCGTAGTGATTTCCATGATTAACGAACCCTGGGGTTCTTTACATGTCGGTCATCAACACTCACAGTTCTGGCCGATTTTGGTCTGTTCTATGGACTATTACTCATCATTTTGGGATCTCGAAGCCATTTCCATAGTTGTTGAACCCCAAGGTGCGCTTACGTGTCGGTCATCAACAGTCGCAGTTTTGGACGATTCTGGCCCGTTTCATGGACTATTACTCACTATATTGGGGTCTTGGTGATTTCCGTGATTGACGATCCCTAGGGTGCGTTTATGTGCCAGTCATCAACACTCGCAGTTTTGGCCGATTCTGCCCTGTTTCTTGGACTATTACTCACCGTTTTGGGGTCCCGAAGAAATTTCCATAGTTGTTGAACCGCAAGGTGCGCTTACTTCTCGGTCATCAACACTCACAGTTTTGGCCGATTCTGGCCTGTTTCGTGGACTATTACTCACTGTTTTGGGGTCCCGGGTGATTTCCATGATTAATGAACCCCGGGGTGCATTTACATGTCTCGGTCATCAACACTCACAGTTTTGGACGATCCTGGGCCATTTCATGGACTATTACTCATTGTTTTGGGGTCCAAAAGTGATTTCCACGGTTCACGAACCCCGGGGTGCGCTTACATGTTGGTCATCAACACTCACAATTTTTGCCAATTCTGGTCCTTTTCGAGCACTATTACTCATCGTTTTGGGGTGCCAGGGCGATTTCCACGTTTGACGATCCCCGGGGTGCGTTTACATGTCCTTCGTCAACACGCACAGTTTTGCCAATTCTGACCCATTTCATGGACTATTACTCATTGTTTTGGAGTCCTGAAGCGATTTCCATAGTTTATTGAACCGCAAGGTGCCCTTACATGTCGGTCATCAATACTCAC
>NW_021179932.1:0-1572 GCF_002162155.2 Triticum dicoccoides | reverse complement strand
GTTAGCTTAACTAAAACCAAAAGCAATACATAATAGCATGCAAAAGCAGAAGGACAATACCCGTGCGTTGCAACGGGGCATGCCTATTCTGTGCAACGGGGCATGCCTAATCAGTTGCAAATAAGAAGTAATTTTGACAACATGACTTATCTCCAAACTAAAATAAAATCCAGTAGTCATAATAGTCCTACGGTGATGGACAAATGAGGAAACTGACTTTGATTTCCTGCCATAATCGACTTGCACTGGCTCTAGATCGACATACAAGGCCCTTGAAACGTGTTGAATGCATCCGTTGCAGCCCGGCCCAACACAGCTATCACTACGAAAGGATGGCACAACTTATGACTGGGCGACATAAGGCAGGACTTTATCGTTGGTACAAACCAAGCCACTTGTTAGTATGAAATCTAGAGAAGATTATTTCAGAAAAGTAAAAATAATACTGTAGGATTTAAGCAAGGTGCACTATCGATTCATAAACAGTACCCAGATGCCTACTAAAATTAAACTGGATCAACAAATCATCTAGCAAAAATCCCTGAACATTACACCTTTTCATCATTCGCCAATTCAATTATGAAAACACAAATCATCAATCAATGATATGAAATAGTAGCAGTATGCTGCATTTGGGCTATAGTTTCTGCAGCTGATGGAGCAAGTGCAAAAGATACCCAACACTCCACACGGCAACACTCAATCTATTGTCTCAAATCCCTCTCTCTTCTCCTAAATCTAACATTCTAGCAGTACACGCTCACGTAGCTAGCCCTAAACTACAACAAACCGCGGACCTACGGCCATTAGTGGGGACCGGGTAGGGTGGAGGGGCCGTTTGTCTCACCTTGCCACGGAAGTGGGGATGGGTTGCGGAAGACATCGGAGTGGTAGACGATGTAGACCACACGCTACACCACCGTGACTGCACCTCGTGGTGTTGCTTCTTGCCGGCGATGAAGAAGACAGGATGCACCACTGTGGTCGTGTCTTGGCCGTCGGGGAGCCGCCTCGAAATAGAAGGCGAGGAGGAGATCAGGCCAGGGATTCCACAAATAGAAGAAGTAGAGGAGGAAATGGTTCGGACGCGCGTACCGTAGATTCTGTCGTTGCAGATCGATGCACCCCGCCTCGGTTCGACCTTGACATCGCCGGAGACCAGCAACTTGGCGGATCTAAACGGACCGCGACCGGATCCAGCACCCGCACATGCGTGATCAAGCTCGATGCGTGCATGCCCTCAGCCGCACACGGCTCGCTGGAGACGCAGATGTCGCCGGGCGGAGTCCTGGTGGTTGCGTTCTCGGCGACGTGCGCGGTGATGCGTCGGGGGGGAGGTGAGAGGGCTATAGGTTGCCACTGAGTGGAGAGGAGAGGGCCTGATGTGGCGGTCGCCGGGCGGAGCCGCGCGGACGCCAGCCCGTGGACGCACGCGGCGACGCGGCGGCGGAGGGGAAACTGGGGCGACGGGGGAGTGAGTGGAGGGGAGAGGGTGAGTGGAGGGGAGTGGAGCGGAGGGATTGGATAATGTGGGCGGCAGGGTAGGTGGAGAGGCGGGGAGGTGGGCCGACG
>NW_021179931.1:0-1406 GCF_002162155.2 Triticum dicoccoides | reverse complement strand
GTGTGAACACGATTTGGTAAAGGTAGCGGTAAGAGGCCATGTAGGAGTACATGGTGGGTTGTCTCATTGCAGCCGTCCTCAGGAACTGAGTTCTGTGTTTGTGATCCATGATTCAGCTACTACCACGCATTGGGCCCGAAACCAATGGACCCTCTCGGCTTCTTAATCACCCTTGTCCTCTGTCCAGGAGTTGCAAGTAGTTTCTGGTGTTTGTAGTATGCTGGAGGCCGTGGACAGCGCTGACCGTAGGGGTGGGCTGTGATGCGGTAGGCACGTGGCCGGGTAAACCGGGCGCCCGTTTGGTGTCACGGAACCCTGTTCACATCGTTTGGGGCTGTGAGCGAAACTCCGGCCGGATCTCCTCATGGATGGAACCCGAATAGGCGATAAACCTGGACTAGAGACTTGAGTGTTTAGGCAGGCCGTGGCCGACACCCACGTTGGGCTTCCGCTTGAAAGTTGCCGAGTACATGTCGTGTAAACGGCGGTAAGTGGTGAGAGCGTGTGTGAAGAAGTACACCCCTGCAGGGTTAATATGATCTATTCGAATAGCCGTGTCCGCGGAAAAGGACTTCTGGGTTGCTTATATCAGTTCATAGACAAGTGAAAGTGGATACTCTAAAATACGCAAGATAAGCGTGAGTGCTATGGATGGCGTTCTCGTAGGGAGACGGGAGCGGTTCCATAGTGGTGTATTGATATGGTGAATATGTGGACTCGTGTGCGCCACCTCAAAAGAGTCGCTTGCAGTCGTAGTTTAGGCTATCCACCAAGTCAAGCTGGCCTGCTGCAGTTAAACCCCACCATCCCTTTGTTGATAATGATGCATATGTAGTTAGTTCTGATGTAAGTCTTGTTGGGTACATTTGTACTCACGTTTGCCTATTTTATGTTTTGCAGAGAGACTTTGGTCTCACTAGTAGTTTCGCGT
Organism: Triticum dicoccoides; assembly: GCF_002162155.2. Taxonomy (NCBI): domain Eukaryota; kingdom Viridiplantae; phylum Streptophyta; class Magnoliopsida; order Poales; family Poaceae; genus Triticum; species Triticum dicoccoides. The sequence goes on along the minus strand of NW_021179931.1, from coordinate 475 downwards.
GGACTTCGACGTTTAGCTTGTTACCTCAGCTACGATCTTGTGCCCCGGCAGGATTTGGTAGATAGTCAGGCTTCTCAGCCTTTTTCATTTATAGCTGTCTGTACTCAGACATGATAGCTTCCGCTTGTGCTTGATTTGTATGCTCTGAATGTTGGGTCATGAGACCCATGTTTGTAATATCTCGCTCCTCGGAGCCTATTGAATAGATTACTTGAGTCGTAGAGTCATTTTGTGATATCATGTTGTATTGCACATATCGAGCATATTGTGTGTATGTTATTGAAATGCTTGGTATGTGTGGGATCTGACCATCTAGTTGTTTATCTTTAGTAGCCTCTCTTACGGGGAAATGTCTCCTAGTGTTTCCACCGAGCCATGGTAGCTTGCTACTGCTCCGGAACACTTAGGCTGGCCGGCATGTGTCCTTCTTCGTTCCTGTGTCTGTCCCTTCGGGGAAATGTCACGCGATGAATAC
>NW_021179930.1:0-1518 GCF_002162155.2 Triticum dicoccoides | reverse complement strand
TCTCATCGAAAGACGGGACACCTTTGCCTCTATCAAGTGGTATCAGATTTCCAGGTTGCTCGGTGAGATTTTACAGTTTTTCGTAGTTTAGATCGAGTCTGTTCTTCATACCTATAGTCCACGAAAAAGCCACAAAAAAAAATTTAGGGTTAGTTCATCATATCCGAACCAATCTGAGCCTTGCATAATCTTTTTAGGGTTTTGCTTTGTTGAATTTGCGGTTGCATCGTCGTGTCTAGTTGCTGGTCTTAGAGTCTAGTCTTTTAGAGTTTCGAGTTCTGGTCATAAGTTGTCACGCCGCCGCCGCACCATCATCATCGCCCCTGCCATCTACCACCACCGCACCGAATCCGTATCCATATACCACCACCAATCCGTGTCCATATACCACCACCGATCCATATCCATATACTACCACCGCTACCACCACCGCTGCCATATACCACCACCATATATCCACCACCAATCCGAGTTCTTTGCTTCTTAGGTTTGTTTTTGGGATCCATCTAGATTCCGATTCGTGTTTCCTTGCCGGAGTAGGTTTCGGGAAAAAAAAAAGAGTCGGGTAGCCACGCTCCGTTTAGGCCCAAAAATTTCGAAAACGCATTTTTCCAAAAATTTTCTGGCTATCCTATTTTTAGGTGTTTCTGAGTGTTTTGAGACAGGTGCCATTATAGGAAGTTTTTTTTGACCCGTTTCCAGTTTTTGGGTCCGGGCAGTCGAAAAAAAAAAATTGGTCGAAAAAATTTCGTGCCCATACTGTCAGTTTGAGCTAGGAAGAGTTTTGAGACACTCGCCATTATAGTGATTTTTCGCAAAAAAAAAAACAGCGCAAAAAAAAAGAGCGAAAAAAATAATTCAGTGTGTGCTTTCCCCTTGTTTACGTGCCGCGCCGTGATTTTGTTAGTGTTCTAGGCTCGCGTCTCTAGCACAGTCTAGCCTAGGACCAGCACAGTACCGTCGTTGAGCGTTTATTCAACTTTGCATCTCTGAATTGATTATTGCTGACCCTTTTTGCTACCATATTATAAGCCTTCCCAGCTCCACATACATCTACGTCGTGCGTTTGACTCTCCCTGGTAATCGCTCTAAACACAAGAAGGGAAAAGAAAATGTTATTGCTGATGCATTGTCTCATCGCTATACTATGCTTTCACAACTTGACTTCAAAATATTTGGTTTGGAGACCATCAAAGATCAATATGTGCATGATGCTGATTTTAAAGATGTAATGCAGAATTGTAAAGAAGGAAGAATGTGGAACAAGTTCGTCGTTAACGATGGATTTGTGTTTCGTGCTAACAAGCTATGCATTCCAGCTAGCTCCGTTCGTCTTTTGTTGTTGCAGGAGGCGCATGGAGGAGGATTAATGGGACACTTTGGCGTGAAGAAGACGGAGGACGTACTTGCTACACATTTCTTTTGGCCAAAGATGAGACGGGATGTTGAGCGTTTTATTGCTCGATGCACTACATGTCAAAAAGCTAAGTCACGACTCAATCCTCATGGTTTATATAT
>NW_021179929.1:0-1554 GCF_002162155.2 Triticum dicoccoides | reverse complement strand
ATTATTTTGAGCTATGAGACCATGAAATTGAAATGCATTTGAAATGAACTCTGAAAAGGTTCCAACTTGGCATGGTATCATCATTTCACCCACATAGCATGTGCGAGAAAGTAAGAGGCTTACGGCAAAAACTAGATGCACTTCGTGTACAAAACAGACAATCTCTTTCGAAGTATCAGGGTTTCATACGGAAACTCGTCATTTACAAAGGGATTTCATTTTTTTTGAACTTATTTGAACTCCATAGTTTTTCTGTGTTCAAAATGCACCATTCAAAGCCACATCATCAATTTACAACCCTTTCTGACTACATTTGTTATTTTTCATGCATTTACTGATTATTTCTAGCTATAAGACTATGAAATTGAAAACATTTAAAATGAACTCTGAAAAGGTTCCAAGTTGGCATGGTATCATCATTTCATCAACATAGCATGTTCGAGAACGTAGAGAGGGTTACGGCAAAAACTGGGTGCACTTCGTGTACAAAACGGACAATCTCTTTCGAAGTATCAGGGTTTCATACGCAAACTCGTCTGTTACAAAGGGATTTCATTTTCTTGAACTTATTTGAACTCCATAGTTATTCTGTGTCCAAAATGCACCATTCAAAGCCACATCATCAATTTACATCTCTTTCTGACTACATTTGTTATTTTTCATGCATTTACTGATTATTTCTAGCTATAAGACTATGAAATTGAAAAGCATTTAAAATGAACTCTGAAAAGGTTCCAAGTTGACATGGTATCATCATTTCATCCACATAGCATGTGCGAGAACGTAGAGAGGGTTACGGCAAAAACTGGATGCACTTCGTGTACAAAACGGACAATCTCTTTCGAAGTATCAGGGTTTCATACGGAAACTCGTCTGTTACAAAGGGATTTCATTTTTTGAACTTATTTGAACTCCATAGTTTTTTTGTGTTCAAAATGAACCATTGAAAGCCACATCATCAATTTACAACCCTTTCTGACTACATTTGTTATTTTTCATGCATTTACTGATTATTTTGAGCTATGAGACCATGAAATTGAAATGCATTTGAAATGAACTCTGAAAAGGTTCCAAGTTGGCATGGTATCATCATTTCACCCACATAGCATGTGCGAGAAAGTAAGAGGGTTACGGCAAAAACTAGATGCACTTCATGTACAAAACAGACAATCTCTTTCGAAGTATCAGGGTTTCATACGGAAACTCGTCATTTACAAAGGGATTTCATTTTTTTTGAACTTATTTGAACTCCATCGTTATTCTGTGTTCAAAATACGCCATTCAAAGCCACATCATCAATTTACAACCCTTTCTGACTTCATTTGTTATTTTTCATGCATTTACTGATTATTTTGAGCTATAAGACAATCAAATTGAAAAGCATTTAAAATGAACTCTGAAAAGGTTCCAAGCTTGCATGGTATCATCATTTCACCCACATAGCATGTGCGAGAACGTAGAGAGGGTTACGGCAAAAACTGGATGCACTTCGTGTACAAAACTGACAATCTCTTTCGAAGTATCAGGGTTTCATACGGAAACTCGTCTGTTACA
>NW_021179928.1:0-1029 GCF_002162155.2 Triticum dicoccoides | reverse complement strand
GCAAACTCGTCTGTTACAAAGGGATTTCATTTTCTTGAACTTATTTGAACTCCATAGTTATTCTGTGTCCAAAATGCACCATTCAAAGCCACATCATCAATTTACATCTCTTTCTGACTACATTTGTTATTTTTCATGCATTTACTGATTATTTCTAGCTATAAGACTATGAAATTGAAAAGCATTTAAAATGAACTCTGAAAAGGTTCCAAGTTGACATGGTATCATCATTTCATCCACATAGCATGTGCGAGAACGTAGAGAGGGTTACGGCAAAAACTGGATGCACTTCGTGTACAAAACGGACAATCTCTTTCGAAGTATCAGGGTTTCATACGGAAACTCGTCTGTTACAAAGGGATTTCATTTTTTTGAACTTATTTGAACTCCATAGTTTTTTTGTGTTCAAAATGAACCATTGAAAGCCACATCATCAATTTACAACCCTTTCTGACTACATTTGTTATTTTTCATGCATTTACTGATTATTTTGAGCTATGAGACCATGAAATTGAAATGCATTTGAAATGAACTCTGAAAAGGTTCCAAGTTGGCATGGTATCATCATTTCACCCACATAGCATGTGCGAGAAAGTAAGAGGGTTACGGCAAAAACTAGATGCACTTCGTGTACAAAACAGACAATCTCTTTCGAAGTATCAGGGTTTCATACGGAAACTCGTCATTTACAAAGGGATTTCATTTTTTTTGAACTTATTTGAACTCCATCGTTATTCTGTGTTCAAAATACGCCATTCAAAGCCACATCATCAATTTACAACCCTTTCTGACTTCATTTGTTATTTTTCATGCATTTACTGATTATTTTGAGCTATAAGACAATCAAATTGAAAAGCATTTAAAATGAACTCTGAAAAGGTTCCAAGCTTGCATGGTATCATCATTTCACCCACATAGCATGTGCGAGAACGTAGAGAGGGTTACGGCAAAAACTGGATGCACTTCGTGTACAAAACTGACAATCTCTTTCGAAGTATCAGGGTTTCATACGGAAACTCGTCTGTTACA
>NW_021179927.1:0-10243 GCF_002162155.2 Triticum dicoccoides | reverse complement strand
TGGTCCGGAGTTAAAGATTCATATATTGAATGATATGGTTAGGCCAAGGGGTCAGGCCCATAGGGCGATAAGCCGGTACAAAAGGAGTTTTGCGGAGGTCAGGGGGCCAAACGCCAGAGACCTTGGTGTCTGGCCCCATGGCGTCTGGGCCAGACACCAAGGATTGTGGCGTTTGGTCCTGAAGTCTGAGTGGGACTCTAGCCTTTCGGTCAAAACCGACTTTGAGGAGGCTTTTGCTCCAAGTTTCGACCCCAGGGCTCAACATATAAATAGAGGGGCAGGGCTAGCACAAAAGACACATCAAGAAACACCAAACCGTGTGCCGGCAACCCTTCCCCTCTAGTTTATCCTCTGTCTAGTTTATGTAGTGCTCGGCGAAGCCCTGCAGAGATTGTTCTTCACCAACACCGTCACCACGTCGTCGTGCTGCTGAAACTCATCTACTACGTCGTCCGTCTTGCTGGACAAGAAAGCAAGGACGTCATCAAGCTGAACGTGTGCTGAACGCGGAGGTGCCGTACATTAGGTACTTGATCGGGACGGATGCTGAAGATGTACGACTACATCAACCGCGTTGATAAACGCTTCCGCTTTCGGCCTACGAGGGTACATGTACACACTCTCCCGTCTCGTTGCTATGCATCTCCTAGATAGATCTTGCGTGATCGTAGGAAAATTCTGAAATTACTATGTTTCCCAACAATGACATCCCCACTGATCTAGTTGATGATCACTTGGCCATGGGTGAGAGCCAAGCCATCATGTGTGCCAAGCGCTTCGCAGTCGGAATTGTGCAAGTGTTTGGCCCAGAGTATTTGAGATCTCCCAATGTTGAAGACGCCGCAAGGCTATTGGAGATGAACAAAGCTCGAGGATTCCCAGGTATGCTTGGCTCAATAGATTGCATGCATTGGAGTTGGAAGAATTGTCCAAAGGCATGGCATGGGCAATTCCAGGCAAAAAAATGGTTCCACTATAATCCTTGAAGCAGTGGCTGATTAAGAGACTTGGATTTGGCATGCTTTTTTTGAAATGCCTGGATCTTTGAATGACATCAACGTTGTCAACCGGTCACCACTGATGAATAAGATTGCAAATGGTGAACTGCCACCGGTGCAGTTTGTAGCTAATGGACGTACATACAACTATGGCTACTATCTTGCGGATGGCATCTATCCAAAGTGGCAAACATTTGCGAAGCCGTTGAAAAAACCGGAAGGTAAGAAAAATCTTGATTTCCACAATGCTCAGGCGGCGGCTAGAAAAAATGTGGAGAGAGTTTTTGGCATTTTGCAAGCCCAGTTTGCTATTGTGAGAGGACCGGCTAGATTTTGGGATCAAATGACGCTTTGGTACATAATGCACGCTTGTGTGATCATGCACAACATGATCATCAAGAATGAGTGTGGCCAAGATGTAGAGTACTCTCACTATGAGCTCTTGGGACATCATGTGCGAGTGCGGCGGAGGGATGAAAGGGTGGCCCATTTTGTTGCCTCCTATCATACCATTCGACGTCCGGCAGCGCATGATGATTTTCAGAAGGATCTCATTGAGGAGTGGTAGGCTTGGAATGGCCGCTAAAGAGCATCATGATTTGTGCGTTTGATGTTGTATTGTTGAACTATTTGTTGTATTGATGAAAGATACTATTTGTTTGAGTTGTAATAATAAATTGAACTATTTATTGTTGATTTATTTTGTTTGTGTTTGATCTTCTTGCTTGTGTTTGAAGCGCATATGTTATTTGTGCAAGAGAGCACGCGTTGCATTTTAGCGCGTCTACTGAAGCTACGTGTGCGCTGCATTTTACCGCAGCTACAAGAGTCAGCGCTGCACGCCGCACCAAACCAGACGATCGGCGCGCTGTAAACTGATTTTTAGCGCGTCGCGTGTTGAGCGGCTGTTGAAGATGCTCTAAGTATTGATGTGCTGGTAGCTTTTGAATTCATTGAATCACCGAACACAGTATGCTGGCGTAGTTAAACCAAACACCAAACTGGATATATACATACGGCAGAGGTTGCACGTCGGGAAATAGATGAGTAATCATGCATGGATGGATCAAGGAGCGCAAACAATGCGCAAACAATGAGCCGAAACAAATTAAATTAAACAGGAAGGCAGGGTCTTATTTTATTAATAATGTGAGGAAAGGAAAGGAAACAAAAACAATAGTGATGGAAAAAGAAACGAGGAGCCCGGCTGCCTATAGCTACATAGCCCCACACACACACCGGGCACGTACGTACACAATTTTTTTAGAAAAGGAGGTTGACCCCGGCCTCTGTATCTGGGCGATGCATACGGCAATTTTATTAATTATTCTCACAAGACCTTACAAAGTAATATCACAGTAAGACTAAAAACGCCGTCTAAGCAACAAATTGTCGCTACACCTATCCAGTTGATGAAGGAACGCAGATAGCCTGGGCCTAATACCAAACAGATATCGCAGCTAAACCTAACATCTAAGACCTGAGGACCCATCCAGGACGCCTGCCGGGCATGGATCTCGCCGGTCCGACGTACTCTCAGAGGCCGCCGCCGCCAACTGCCACCGCTCCATCTTCAGAATTGTACTGATGCATCAACCTTGGTCGGTCTAGCTATCGTCGACGCCACCACGGCGCCCAACGACACCTTCTCCCTGCGCGCAAACAGCTGTGCACGTCGTGGTCGCCACTGATACACCTCAGCACCATGCTACCAAGTACCACCAGCCAACACAGCTTCAAGTCTTTGAAAGATCTGTCGTGCGTAGCACCTGCCGACCAGGCATGACAAAGCGTAGCACCTGTCGGTCAGGCATGACTTGACATCTCTATCGAAGCTTCATGCAAGACGAAGCCGCTCCACCTCCTGCCTCTGACTTCCAGCACTGCTCCACAAACGATGCTCCCAAGAGAGAAACAACACCGCAGTGCCGCCACGTCCGATCTGGAACACCAGATCCTAGGGTTTCCCCCAGAGCAGCACGAGTGGGTCGACAGTAGTTACTCGACAATGCCTCCATCAAGGTAACGGCGTAGAACACCGCCATCGCCTGCCAACGGCTCGGTTTTCATCGGCAACCATGTCTCTCCCCAACTCGCAGCCGGGACTAGATGGTGGATCGCGAGATCCGATCACCAAGCCTCTGGCTGGCCATCTTTGACGACGAAGATGACCACCATCATTGGCCAACAAGACGACGCAAGATGAAGTAGGGCTTTACCAGCATGCATCCTGGCCAGCACCACCGACGCTAGGCCCGTCCGGACCACTCCTCATGGCCGAGGGCAACGGCAAGCGCTACCACACCGAGGACGCAGACCGGAAGCCCAGATCCGACCCACCCGCGCGCCGCCACGTGGCCACCGGCGCGGTTAGGGTTAGCGGGGAAGGAGCGGCGAGCACGATCCTGCATGACAAGACACAGCTTATGCATGGGAGCTGCCGGAAAAAAAGCAAACAGAACAAAACAGTCACGCGCGGCCACAAACGAGTACCGTACCTCAATATGCACGCACTCGTGACCCCGGCCAGCCGTCGCGTCCTGGTCATGCATGGCGTCGCCGTGCTAGAGGTGTCCTGGTCATGCATGGCGTCGCGTCCTGGTCATGCATGGCGTCCTGGGCGCCGGCTTGTATTCGACGGGGGAGCCGTCGGTCACCCACTGATTGAAAATGAGATAGAAATGCCACTGCACCGCCCCGTTACGCTTTACCAAGAGGACGACGGAACGGCACTTCCAGTCGCTTCCGATCTCCAGCCACCAGGTTTTGTGAACCTCCAGGCGGAGGCCGCATGGCTTCACGCACCGCCCGTCCTGGATGGTGAACTTGGTCTTACTTGTTAGCACTAATCTTGACGTGCGTGGTTCCGTTAGCAGCCGAGTCCCGCGGCTGTTACGAGCGGGGCGTCCGGTGGAGTTGCTGAGTCCTGGAGTGCATGGATAAGGTTGTTATCTAGTTGCATGCATGTAGCTAGTGGGTTAGTGGCCCGATCATGTGGTAGTGGCCGGTGGTGCATGCGTGCTGTAGTTACTGCATGGGGTTAGTGGCCGATCTGGGCGGCTGGGCTGTGCGTGAGTCTGTGTATTAAAAGGGCCCCGGTGCTGCTGTATAGAGTGGTCGGAGAGCCAGCCGGTGTAGCCGTGATGTAGCTTCTGAATACAAGGAAACAAGTGGCCGTTCGTGCGGCCGGCAGCGTTCGTGCGCCGGGAAAAATCACCGTGTCCTCGTGTTCATCCTCATCCTCCTCCTCCCTTTCTCATTCGTTGGTTCGAGCCACAGCAACGTAGAGAGCGAGGAGAGCAGCGGCGAGGGACTGGCGGCAACAACATTACTGCCCACGTCGAACCTGGAACCAGCGGCACTTTGCAGAGTTTTCATGGCGACGCCGCCCATGACCTCCGTGCTGAACACGGTGAACGTGAGATCTGAGTCCGTGCCCGCCCAATTTTCATTGAACGTCGAGGCAACAAACTCGTAGTCACACAGTTGCACCTGGCTGTTGCCGGTGCAGGCGACCGTGGCGGCGACGAGGATGACGAGGGCAAGTCTCGTTGCGGCCATGGTCGTTGTGGCTAGCTAGCTTAGCTCGTATATAGATGGATGGATGGATGAGTTGCTAGCTACTTGCGCCGCTTGCTCTCCGGCTTTCGATGCATGATGAGCACTAGCTGCATTTATATAGCCCTTCCTTGGCCAGTGAGGCCGCCCGGTGGTGCTTTACTTCCTCCTTCGCCCAAGCTGACTTTTACCATCTATCACGTTCCTAGCCATTACTACACCACATGAACCTAGCTAGGTAGCTAGCTAATGTTAATCCTATGCACCAAGTTGACAGAATCAATATGAGGCGCCGAGCACATTGCGTATAGGGGTGTTTGCTGGAATTTGCTTCTTTCTAATAGATATTAGTGGGGTTTTTTCCATGTTACATGTATAGTGTGTTGGAGTCCGTAGGATTAAACCTTGTCTAAAATAGTGATGACAGCCAGGATGTCATCCTAGGACTTGATGTAAGCGCTGAGGTCATCCTAGGACATAAGGTCGCACTACCGGAATCTGGGATTTCGCCTAGTTCTATGGCTTCGCTGACTTCAATTCATCGGGAGCTCAGCAGAGTAATGTGCCCGCCGAGTTTGCTGATAATTGGACTCGACAATGACGTGCAAATAGTCAAACTTCGCCGTTTGCCTAGGGCCAGGAAAAAGGGACTCGGCGAAAGAAAGAAACTCGCCATTGCCTGACAGGCGGACCCCACCAACGACCAGACGACGGAGACATGACGGCGCTCTAAGTTTGTTGGGTTTCTACTAAAGGAAACTCGGCAATCTTTTTTGCCTTTATCTTCTTTTTAATACGGAATTCCAGGGGTCAAGTCTTTGTCGAGTACCTTCAGAAAAACGCTCGGCAAATAGCTAACATGGGGCCCATGAGGCACGTAGCAACGGCTATTGATGGTTAGGTTCCCTATGCCAAGTTCCAAAACCTGGCAAAGGGCAGACCCTTCATCTCCCCAGCACATATTAAATGTGGGTGAATGCGCAGTCGCGGGCTCGCAACAACTGCAAAAGCCATCGCCCGCCCCGAACGTCTCTGACTCCAACTCACTGTCGCCGTCATGCCGCCTCCACTCCTTTGCCCCGTCATCACCCCATGGAGTCGGTCACAACAGGCGCTGCACCGACGGACTCCGCGGCCATTGATGGTGCTCCGACTAGGGGCCCTCTCAACACATAGGTTCCTAGCCAGGTGGGCTAGGCCAAGGACCCCCTTTTGTCGGCAACACACGCCGCCGGCATCACTGCCCTGGCCATGGGTGCCGTCAGCCGCCCACCTCCTCCTCGCACCGGCACCAACGAGGTGAGGGTTCTTCATCAATTTTTCATGTTTTTTTTCTAACATGCAATGCATTTTTATTTGTTATAATAAATTAGATCAATATGATGTGTAGGAAATGCTAGTTCGTAGCAAATTGTTAAAATTCTAGCTAGTTAATTATGAGCAAAAAAAATATTTGTTAAAATGCCAATTAGAAGCAAATTATTTATTTGTTCAGATAATTAAGTTAGATATGATGTATGCATTATGTTTATTTGCTAGCAATATTGACAAAAAATAAGTTAGTAGCACATGCAAATTATATATTCTTTTGAGCAAGTATTTATCCTGAAAGCTTATCCAAAATCCTCAAGGTTAGATGCACAACACAATATCCATAAGGAATATCCAAGATAGATAGCAGATCATTATAAGAGAAATATCATGGATCAAGTGTAAGTGCAAGAATATATTGTGCATGCATGAGGGTGCTCTACATGTCGGCGACGTATGTTCCCTCCGTCCGTGAATAAATGTACTTCTATGTTTTGTTCCAAGTCATAGTTTTAAAAATTTGACCAACTTTATAGAAAATAGTAATAGCATATATAACATCAAATTGGTATATTACGAAAGCACATTTCAAAATGAATCTATTGATACTATTCTAGTGTCATAATGCTGCTAGTTTTCCCTATAAAATTGGTCAAAGTTTTAAAATTTGGACTTGGGACAAAATCTAGATGAACACTTATTCGCGGACGGAGGGAGTAGCTAGCTAGTGTTAATCCTATGCACCAAGTTGACAAACTCAATATGAGGCGCTGAGCACATTGCGTAGGGGTGTTTGCTGAAATTTGCTTATTTCCTATAGATATTAGTGTTTTTTTTCGTGTTACATGTAGAGTGTGTTGGAGTCCGTAGGATTAAACCTTGTCTAAAATAGTGACGTAGGCCATGACGTCATCCTAGGACTTGATGTAAGCGCTGAGGTCATCCTAGGACATGAGGTTACACTACCGGAATTTGGGATTTGGCCTAGTTCTATGGCTTCACTGAGTTCAATTCATCGGGAGCTCGGGAGATTAATGTGTCCACCGAGTTTGTTGATAATTGGACTCGACGGTGACGTGCAACTAGTCAAACTTCGCCGTTTGCCTAGAGCTAGGAAAAAGGGACTCGGTGAAAGAAATAAACTTGGCAGTGTAGCACATTAGCCAAGTTCTGCCCAAAATGAACTCGCCAATGCCTGACAGGCAGACCCCACCAACGACCAAGCGACAGAGACATGACAGCGGGCTAAGTTTGTCAGGTTTCTACTAAAGGAAACTCGACAATCTTGTTTGCCTTTATCTCGGAAAGCCAGGAGTCAAGTCTTTGTTGAGTACCTTTGGAACAATACTCGGAAAACAACTAACATAGGGCCCATGAGGCACATCACAGCGGCTATCGATGGTTAGGTTCCCTATGTCGAGTTCCAAAACCTGGCAAAGGGCAGACCCTTCATATCCCTAGCACATATTAAACGTGGGCGAACGCGCAGGCGCGGGCTCACAAAAACCGCAAAAGCCCTCGCCCGCCCCGAACGTCTCAGACTCCAAAGCACTGCCGTCGTCGTGCCGCCTCCACTCCTTTTCCCCATCGTCACCCCATGGAGCCAAACACAACAGGCGCTGCACCGTTGGACGCCCCGGCCATTGATGGTGTTCCGACTAGGGGCCCTCTCAACACATAGGTTCCTGGCCAGGTGGACCAGGCTGAGGACCCCCTTTTGTCGGCAACAAACGCGGCCGACAGCGCTGCCCTGGCCATGGGTGTCGTCAGCCGCCCACCTCCTCCTCGCACCGGCACCAACGAGGTGAGGGTTCTTCATCAATTTTTCCTGTTTTTTCCTAAAATGCAATGCATTTTTATTCGCTATAATAAGTTTGATCTATATGATGCGTAGGAAATGCTAGTTCATAGCAAATTGTTAAAATTCTAGCTAGTTAATTATGAGCAATTTCTTTTTGTTAAAATGCCAGTTAAAGCAAATTATTTATTTGTTCAGATGATTAAGTTAGATATGATGTATGCATTATGTTTATTTGCTAGCAGTATTGACAAAAAAATAAGTTAGTAGCACATGCAAGCTATATATTCTTTGAGCAAGTATTTATCCTTAATACGTCCATTTTGCATCATATTTTCTTACTGTTATTTATAATGTTTTAATGCATAATAATGCTTTATGGAGTAATTCTAATGCCTTTTCTCTCATAATATGCAAGGTTCACATAAAGAGGAAGGATACCAGCAACTGTAATTCTGGACCTAAAAAAGCTATGTCAGACAACCTATTATGCGCATCTCCAAGTGAGCTAAAAATTTCCAAAGAATTATTTTGGAATATATGAGAAATAGTGGAACAAATAACTACCGGAGGGGGGCCACCTGGTGAGCACGAGACACGAGTGCGCGCTAGACCCCCCAGGCGAGCCCTGGTGGGTCGTGCTTAGCCCGGCCCACCTCCGGTGCCCATCTTCTGGTATATAAGTTATTTTGACCTAGAAAAAAATAAGAAGAGCACTTTCGGGATGGAACACCGACGTCTTGAGGTAGAGCTTGGGCATGAGCACTTTTGCCCTTCGGCGGAGCAATTCCGCCGGGGGAACTTCCCTCCCGGAGGGGGAAATCGGAGTCATTGTCGTCACCAACAACCCTCTCATCTTTGGGAGGCCAACCTCCGTCAACATCTTCAACAACACCATCTCCTCTCAAACCCTAGTTCATCTCTTGTGTTCAATCTTTGTACTGGAACCTCAGATTGGTACATGTGGGTGACTAGTAGTGTCGATTACATCTTGTAGTTGATTACTATATGGTTTATTTGGTGGAAGATTATATGTTCAGATCCATTATGCTATTTAATACATCTCTAATCTTAATCATGATTATCATTTGTGAGTAGTTACTTTTGTTCTTAAGGTCACAGGAGAAATCTTGTTGCAAGTAGTTATGTGAACTTGATATGTGTTCGATATTTTGATGATATGTGTATTGTGATTCCCTTAGTGGTGTAATGTGAACGTCGACTACATGACACTTCACCATATCTGGGCCTAAGGAAATGCATTGTGGAGTAGTTATTAGATGATGGGTTGCTAGAGTGACAGAAGATTAAACCCTAGTTTAAGTGCTACTTCGTAAGAGACCGATTTAGATCCAAATGTTTAATGCTATGGTTAGATTTTATCTTAATACTTTTCTCGTAGTTCCAGACGCTTGCGAGGGGGTTAATCATAAGTGGGAGCTTTGTTCAAGTAAGAAGATCACCCAAGCACAGGTTCACCCACATATCAAATCATCAAAGTAGCGAACACAAATCAAACCAACGTGATGAAAGTGAATATGAAATTCCCGTGTACCCTCAAGAACGCTTTTCTTATTATAAGAAATTGTTCTTGCCTGTCCTTTACCACAAAAGGTTTGGGATATCTTGCTGCACTTTATTTACCGTTTATTGTTACTTGCTCATTACAAATTATCTTGCTATCAAACTAAATGTTACCGACAATTTCAATGCTTGCAGAAAATTACCTTGCTGAAAACCACTTGTCATTTCCTTCTGCTCCTCGTTGGGTTCGACACTCTTACTTATTGAAAGGACTACGATTGACCCCCTTGTTGGAAAATGTTGGGTTCGACACTCTTACTTATTGAAGGAATTTAAATCCTTTGACAAATGATTAAGTGAGGATGAGGTGTTGGTCGCACTTACCTGAAATGTAGGGACCGAGATCGGCATTGTGAACATATTGCTCAGATTCCTCCATAATGCCCACACTCATCATATAATCGTTGCACGACCATAAGCATGTTTTGGTGGTAGCACTTCGAATGGAACTTTCACTTGGTTCAACATAAGACCGATGGGCGGAGCTGCTGCTAGAAGATGTATCCGAGGATCTCCTCCTCGAAGAACTCCTTCCAAAGAAATTCATAATGTTCGCGTACAATTTTCTGAAATTTTTTGGTCACAAGGATTTATTAAAAAAAACTTCATAACAATGATAGCAACTACCCATAGGGATGTATAGAGGCCTAAGCAAGCATTCAAACTACTTAGAACTCTAACAATTCAACATGCAAGCTCATCTACAGCAGCACCAAGAGTAGCTAATTATTCAAAGTATAAACCACAAAAAAACTAATTGGACACATGGAGGAGCAACATACCAAGCAACAAATCTCCGAAATAGTTTCGGAAATGGAGCTTCGAGCAAAGAGATTGAAATCCGCAGTTTCGGGAGCAAGAACACGAGAGAGATGGCAATGGTGATTTTTTTCTGGCTCAATGGAGTGATGTGGGAAGAAGAAGTAAGTGAGGGGGCCCACGTGGGGACCACAACCCACCAGGGGGCGCCCGGGGGTCCTGGCGCGCCTAGGTG
>NW_021179926.1:0-867 GCF_002162155.2 Triticum dicoccoides | reverse complement strand
GGGTTTTGTTTAGATTAAAAGTTCGCCATAGCTGCAACTTCGCGTACTTCGTTTGTGTTCAACGACCAGACAAAGGCGTCACAGAACCCCACCTTGATCAATAAAGCTTTCATCTTATATTCGCAATATCCAAATTGCAATCTCAGTTTCTTGCTTGTTCTTCGTTTGCTCGCAGGAAACAGACCCTCGTGGTCAGGTTGATCGTGCTCCGGCGTGGTCAATAACCTCTCGGAGTTGGTTTAGCGATTGCTAAGGCGCGACGTCCTCGCACGTTCGTAGTCGGATCGTCAAAGTCGACTTCCACCAAAGCGAAATCCACCATCTCATCGAAAGACGGGACACCTTTGCCTCTATCAAGTGGTATCAGATTTCCAGGTTGCTCGGTGAGATTTTACAGTTTTTTAGTAGTTTAGATCGAGTCTGTTCTTCATACCTACAGTCCACGAAAAAGCCACAAAAAAAAATTAGGGTTAGTTCATCATATCCGAACCAATCTGAGCCTTTGCATAATCTTTTTAGGGTTTTGCTTTGTTGAATTTGCGGTTGCATCGTCGTGTCTAGTTGCTGGTCTTAGAGTCTAGTCTTTTAGAGTTTCGAGTTCTGGTCATAAGTTGTCACGCCGCCGCCGCACCATCATCATCGCCCCTGCCATCTACCACCACCGCTCTGAATCCGTATCCATATACCACCACCAATCCGTGTCCATATACCACCACCGATCCATATCCATATACTACCACCGCTACCACCACCGCTGCCATATACCACCACCATATATCCACTACCAATCCGAGTTCTTTGCTTATTAGGTTTGTTTTCGGGATCCATCTAGATTCCGATTCGTGTTTCCTTGCCGGAGTAGGTTTC
>NW_021179925.1:0-645 GCF_002162155.2 Triticum dicoccoides | reverse complement strand
GTCCACTTCATCGAGCAGCCGAGCCCCGAGCGCTCGCAACGCCCGAGTCCACCGCAACGACCTCGCCCGAACCGTCGTCGCCGGAGATCCCCTTCAACGCCGTCGTCGCTCCGGTCCATCTCCGGCCGCACCAAGGACTCCGTCGCACTCACTGTGAGCTTAGCCATCTTCCCCTCCCTTCCGTTCTTGCTCCCGAGCCGTGTAGCAACCTCCCGGAGCTCAACCACACCCACCGCCGTGGAGCTCGTCACCGACGTGCTCCCGGTCATCCTCCGGCCACAAACTGGTGTCCATCATGCTCACCGTGTCACTTAGCATCTAGCTAGCCACTCCCCGAGCCTCACCGACCCCTCTAGCGTCAAGTTCGTCTTCGGCCGAACCCCGGTGGCCGCCAAAGTCGCCGCCGGCGCCAACTCCGGCCACCCCGACCCCAACGGACTCCGCCAAGAGCTGCGGTTTGTCCTCAGCTCCACTCCGGTGGTCTCCGCGGCCCATTTGGTGGCCGAAATGGCCAAAACCACTCCCGCCGCCGCGTCGGGCTCGCCGGCGGCTAAACGCCGGCGTCGCTGGCTTTGACTTTGACCACGGGTGGGCCCTGGTTGACTCCCCTGAGTCAATGACAGGTGGGGCCCAGCCCTGTTAATT
>NW_021179924.1:0-1206 GCF_002162155.2 Triticum dicoccoides | reverse complement strand
TTTACCCTTCATAAGGGCCCTGTTCATCGATTCCGCTCCAACTAAGGTGGGAGAGACAGACACCCGCCAGCCACCTTATGCAACTTGTGCATGTCAGTCGGTGGAACCGGTCTCACGTAAGAGTACGTGTAAGGTTGGTCCGGGCCGCTTCATCCCACAATACCGTTGAGCAAGAAAAGACTAGTAGAGGCAAGTAAGATGACAAAATCCACGCCCACAACAAAGTTGTGTTCTACTCGTGCAAAGAGAACTACGCATAGACCTAGCTCATGATGCCACTGTTGGGGAACGTTGCAGAAAATTAAAATTTTTCCTACGGTTTCACCAAGATCCATCTATGAGTTCATCTAAGCAACGAGTCTAGGGAGAGAGTTTGCATCTACATACCACTTGTAGATCGCGTGCGGAAGCTTGCAAGGTGATGATGTAGTCGTACTCGACGTAATCCAAATCACCGATGACCAGCGCCGAACAGACGGCACCTCCGCGTTCAACACACGTACGGGACGGGAGACGTCTCCTCCTTCTTGATCCAGCAAGGGGGAAGGAGAGGTTGATGAAGATCCAGCAGCACGACGGCGTGGTGGTGGATGCAGGGCGTCACAGCAGCAGGGCTTCGCCGAGACTACGAGGGAGAGACGTAACGGGGGGAGGTGGAGGCGCCAGGGGCTGGTGTGTGAAGTCCCTCCTCTCCCCCACTATATATAGGGGTGCCAAGGGGGGGGCGCCGACCCTAGTAGATGAGATCTACTAGGGGGGCGGCGGCCTAGGGAGGTTTCCCTCCCCCCCCCAAGGCACCTAGGGGTGCCTTCCACCACTAGGACTCCTCCTAGGGGGAAACCCTAGGCGCATGGGCCTATAGGGGCTGGTGCCCTTGGCCCATGATGGCCAAGGCGCACCCCCTACAGCCCATGTGGCCCCCCGGGACAGGTGGCCCCACCCGGTGGACCCCCGGGACCCTTCCGGTGGTCCCGGTACAATACCGATAACCCCGAAACTTGTCCCGATGCCCGAAATAGCACTTCCTATATATAATTCTTTACCTCCGGACCATTCCGGAACTCCTCGTGACGTCCGGGATCTCATCCGGGACTCCGAACAACATTCGGGTTTCTGCATATACATATCTTCATAACCCTAGCGTCACCGAACCTTAAGTGTGTAGACCCTACGGGTTCGGGAGACATGCAGACATGACCGAGACGC
>NW_021179923.1:0-2467 GCF_002162155.2 Triticum dicoccoides | reverse complement strand
TATCGCTTCTAGTGGTTGTGATATCATTTGTCTGCAAGAAACAAAAAACCCACCATTGATAATATGCTCATTAAATCTTGCTGCCCGAAGAGATTTGACAAATTTGCTTACATACCTTCGAATGGGGCCTCGGGAGGGATCGTCACAATCTGGAATAGTGCCATCTTTACTGGCTCTGTGATTATGGAAGAAGATTTTGTGTTGGCCATTAAGTTTCGTTCCACACAGTCTTCCCAGGAATGGACGCTGGTGAATATTTATGGCCCATGCCAAGGGGATTCTAGAGTGACTTATACAAATTGGCTCCGACATCTTAATATTCCATCTAATGATGATTGGCTTTTATTGGGAGACTTTAATTACATACGTGGCCCCGACAACAGGAACAAGCCTGGAGGTAATCCAAATGACATGATCACTTTCAACGACATCATTCGATCGAATCAGCTAATTGAACTGCCAATCAAGGGCAGGGCCTACACATGGAGCAATATGCAGATTGATCCACTGCTCGAACAGTTAGACTGGTTCCTCACTTCCAACAATTGGACATCTTCATACCCAAACACACTAGTGGTGCCCTTGGGAAAACCAGTTTCTGATCATATCCCGTGTGTGGTGAAAATTGAAACATCCATTCCACGCAGTAAAAAATTTAGGTTCGAATCTTATTGGACTGAACATCCTGGTTTCTTTGAGTTAGTCCAATCGGTCTGGTCAAGAACCTTCAAGCATACCTCCAATGCAGCCACTTTGCTAGCCAGAAAATTCAAAGCACTCAGATATGAGTTGAAGCGGTGGAGTAAAAGATTCTCTAAACTAACAGTGGCGATCGACAATTCTAATCTTGCATTAGCCAATCTTGATGCTATTGAAAACATTAGAGCCCTCTCCACACCAGAGCAGAACTTCAGGACAATCCTGAAAAGGCACCTCCTTCGGTTGTTGGGCTATCAACGACAATACTGGCAAAAAAGATGCACTATCCGTTGGATCAAATTTGGAGACGAAGACCCTAAATTTCTGAAAGCTCTGGCATCGGAGAGATACAGACGAAACACAATACCAACACTCAAACTCTCGGATGGATCGGTCGTAGATGACCACGCAGGTAAAGAGGCAATCATTTATCATACATATAAAGAGCGGTTGGGGAAATCAGGCGAATTCCAAATGAAATTCAACCTCCCTGATATCATCAAAAAAGTTGAGGGACTGGAGACACTTACTGTCCCCTTCACCAAGCAGGAGATAGATGTGATCGTTAACGAAATGCCGACCGACCGAGCTCCAGGACCAGATGGTTTCTCTGGTATCTTTATCAAAAAATGCTGGCATATTATTAAGAACGACTTCTATGATCTATGCAACCAGTTCTATGAGGGGACCCTAAATCTTGAAAGCATCAATGAGGGGTTTATTACACTCATTCCTAAGGTTTGCTCCCCAGAGAATGTCTCTGATTTTAGACCAATCACTTTGTTGAATTGTTGTCTTAAGATTCTCACAAAACTTCTTGCCAACCGACTACAAAAGCTCATTCTTAAAATCGTTCATCGAAACCAATATGGATTCCCAAAAGGCCGATCACTACAGGACTGTCTCGCCTGGGCGTTCGAATATATCCATCAGTGTCAAGCCTCCAAGGAAAAGATCATCCTCCTAAAACTGGATTTCGTAAAGGCCTTTGATACGATCGAACATGATGCTATGCTTATGATTATGCACCATATGGGATTTGATGACAGATGGCTCAATTGGGTAAAATGCATTTTCTCCTCTAGCAAGTCAGCGGTGCTTCTAAATGGGGTCCCGGGTCGTCAATTCAACTGTAAATGTGGTGTTCGACAGGGTGACCCATTCTCTCCATTGATTTTTGTATTGGCGGCTGACCTCTTACAGGCCGCAATCAATGACGCTTTCAGACATGGCCGAATCTAGCTACCGTTCCCCAGAGAGAACCAACACGACTACCCTGTGATACAATACGCGGACGACACGCTCATTCTTCTTCCTGCATGCCCGGTCCAAGCCCTCACAATCAAAAACATTTTCACTGACTACGCTGACTCCATTGGGCTCAAGATAAACTTCCACAAGTCCACACTGATCCCAATTAACTGTGAGGCTGCCTGCTACAATGAGCTCTCCAATATCTTTGGATGTAATGTTGGTTCCATGCCCTTCACTTACCTAGGGTTACCTCTCGGGACAACCAAGCCCTCAGTTCAAGATTTAATGCCGCTTGTTTGTACAATGGAACGTCGGATGTCAAGCACTCTGGCCTTGATGTCGTATGGAGCCAGGCTATCTCTACTCAATACCATGATCACTTCACTAGTCATCTTTGCTTTGTGCACTCTCAGACTGCCACCAAAGATAATTGAACTGCTTGATAAACTGCGAAGGAAGTGTCTATGGACAAAGAAGACAGAACATGGGGACAAATGCAATTCCCTTGCGGCCT
>NW_021179922.1:0-1382 GCF_002162155.2 Triticum dicoccoides | reverse complement strand
CCCCCCCATAGGGATTTCGTAGGATTTACTCCCTAGTTGCCCCTATGGATTTTTGTGTTCCCGAAGTCCGACCTTTTACTTGATGTTTTAGATATCAAACCATATCTATGAATGGGTTATACTAGCACATCAAGGAGAACATTGGAAGCGGAGTGCTAAATGTCTCTCGGTCGATCATCCAGATTTTTATCTCCTTGGCCTCGCTAAGGTGAAATCTGAGAAGGTGTTATCTTCCTTTGCATCTGCATCATCCATCATTAGCCATCATGGTAGCAAGTTGTGTTGCCAGGACCCTTGACACGGATGTTGGTAAAACCTTGATGAATGTGGAAATGCTCAAGTTCTTGAGAGCACGCACAAGCACTACGTGTTATCATCATCTCTAACTGGGATTCCTCTCAGTTTCCTCGGCAAATGCTATGACCTTTTCAAACAGTGAATTCACTCTCTATTGTTGGGTTCTTCCCCAGTTACCAGAATCATTCCCAGCATTTGCATTTTGTTCCCAGCTTGCACCGCCAATGTGCCATTCTACCATGGGTCTCTTCCATTTTCGGTGATAAGCAAAATTCATCCATTACGTTGTCTTCAAC
The DNA here is from genome assembly GCF_002162155.2 of Triticum dicoccoides. NCBI lineage: Eukaryota > Viridiplantae > Streptophyta > Magnoliopsida > Poales > Poaceae > Triticum > Triticum dicoccoides. The sequence continues at coordinate 789 of NW_021179922.1, read as the reverse complement.
AAGGTAATCCACATCATCCAAGTTTGAGTATGCCATTCTACCGACCCCCTCCAAACGATCGTTGTGAATTGCCTTAGGCTGGTATGAAGAGTTTTCAATGATCTCTGAATCAAAGGTAATCCTTTTTGCCACTTAAGGAAATAATCTACGAATCACCCTCCTCCAGGATGTTTCGTTGTGGTATCATGGCAACTCAACTCCTCGCTACGTTGACAACCGATTACCACCTTCTTAAGTGTGGAATTGTTGTCCACCTAGTGAACCTTCGCCATCCGTTTCTTCCACCCCTATTGATGTGTATCTCGTGTCTCAACCCGAAAGATGGTTCTATGTCTCATTCCGTAAGTTAATCTTGAGTTGTTCGATCTTCGAGGAGATCGACCCTTCTAGAGTCTCCTTCTTCCCTCCATGTCATGTTGACAGGATTTCTCAGAGCAAGACTTCAAGACAATAATGGTGTTCAAATCAACGTTCATTTGAAGTGCACCCTGGATCGTGAAGATTATACTAGTTTGCGTTTCCCCTTCACCTTACCCTACGCTTGAATCTCGGGACGAGATTTTTGTTTAGTGGGGGTGAGTTGTCACATCCCTAGCTTCTGGTAATGCACTAGGCTAGACCTCTTGCTGCATCATGTTTAAATTCAAATGAAATTTGAATTGAGGAATTTTCAAAAGCCTCAGGAACCTCTAAAAATAACCAACAATTAAATCTTCTCAAATGTGTCCAAGAAAATGTTCCTGTTATCCTCTGGAAATATTGGCAAGAGGTAAAAATCCAAACCAATAT
>NW_021179921.1:0-1032 GCF_002162155.2 Triticum dicoccoides | reverse complement strand
GACCGATAAAGATCTTCGTAGAATATGTAGGAGCCAATATGGGCATCCAGGTCCCGCTATTGGTTATTGACCGGAGACGTGTCTCGGTCATGTCTACATTGTTCTCGAACCCGTAGGGTCCGCACGCTTAAGGTTACGATGACAGTTATATTATGAGTTTATGCATTTTGATGTACCGAAGGTTGTTCGGAGTCCCGGATGTGATCACGGACATGACGAGGAGTCTCGAAATGGTCGAGACGTAAAGATTGATATATTGGAAGCCTATATTTGGATATCGGAAGTGTTCCGGGTGAAATCGGGATTTTACCGAAATACCGGGAGGGTTACCGGAACCCCCCGGGAGCTATTTGGGCCATAGTGGGCCTTAGTGGAAAAGAGAAGGGGCTGCCCTAGTTGGGCTGCGCCCCCCCCCCCTTCCCCTAGTCCTATTAGGACTAGGAGAGGTGGCCGGCCCCCTCCTCCTCTTTTCCCCTCCGAGGAATCCTAGTTGGACTAGGATTGGAGGGGGAATCCTACTCCCAGAGGGAGTAGGACTCTCCTGCGCCTCCCCCCCTTGGCCGGCCAGCCTCCCCTCCTCTCCTCCTTTATATACGGAGTCAGGGGCACCTCTAAAGACACAAGTTGACACAAGTTGATCCACGTGATCGATTCCTTAGCCGTGTGCGGTGCCCCCTGCCACCATATTCCTCGATAATACTGTAGCGGAGTTTAGGCGAAGCCCTGCTGCTGTAGTTCATCAAGATCGTCACCACGCCGTCGTGCTGACGAAACTCTTCCCCGACACTTTGCTGGATCGGAGTCCGGGGATCGTCATCGAGCTGAACGTGTGCTCGAACTCGGAGGTGCCGTAGTTTCGGTGCTTGATCGGTTGGATCGAGAAGACGTACGACTACTTCCTCTACGTCGTGTCATCGCTTCCGTAGTCGGTCTGCGTTGGGTACGTAGACAATACTCTCCCCTCGTTGCTATGCATCACATGATCTTGCGTGTGCGTAGGAAATTTTTTGAAATTACTACGAAACCCAACAG
>NW_021179920.1:0-934 GCF_002162155.2 Triticum dicoccoides | reverse complement strand
GGCTCGGTGGATCCAGGATAAGATGGAAATATCCTGACAGTGCAGAGATACTGGCTTTGATTAAAGTCTCGGAATTGCTCTTCGACCGTGTACTCGGGATACCAGCGGTATCCAGCCTCAGTCATTACCCTGACCAACTTGGCAGTATGGCCGGGTACATCTAGGCATCGAGTCAGGCGAACCACTTGATTGAGGTCGCGAGTGGCCATCTGAAAGCACAATCATAATGCAAAGGCATTAGAATTTCTAGCAAAATTTCGGCAGCATAACAGCTGTAAATGCTCAAAAAGGATTTTGAGACATTTGACAAAGGATTTCGTACACACTCAACATCATCATATCAAAGTTCTGAAACCATTCTAACAACATAATGTGGTAGTAGAACTGAACTAGGCTTGTATCCATCAAACTTATAAGGTACTACTGATTAGTAACTCGTGATCCTGATAGAGAGAACAGATCCTAATTCCTTAACCCCCGGTGGAAGAATGGACTGACTCAGATCAGAATGTCATAAGATAGAGGAGTAAAAAGAGCCTTACGTTCCAACCCACAAACAATTCCCCTACATATAACTAAAGAATTTCTAGACTCAACATCGACCAGTTTGGCTTGAAGAACCTACAGGCAGTCCGGCTCTGATGCCAACGCTGTCAGGACCCCGACTCGATGTCACATCGATCTAGCCGGTAACACCTCATATCACTTTGCGGCCTCACGCACGGTATCCCCACGGGTGTCGCCTTACCTTTGCCCGGGACCGTTTGCGCCTTTTGGCTCACGTATATGATAGTGTCGCTAGCATCCATATGATAAAGAGCCCGGGCTGACATGACTAGTCGTAAACCCAAAGTGGCACAGACTTACAGGGACAGGCATCCATGACCCAGCTTCGAACGTGTCGGTCATCAGCAAGTGGGTCCGGGCTGTAGCA
>NW_021179919.1:0-870 GCF_002162155.2 Triticum dicoccoides | reverse complement strand
TATGAAAAATTACCATCAGTCATATAGCACATGTGCCCACGTTGTGTAAAAAACTCATGATTTTATCGCGCTCCAAGTATTTAATAATATTCACGCTGCATCGTTACCGTAGAACGTCTACTACCGTTTCATTGCCGTCCGTGAGGGGGGCCACAACCCGGAGACGCGTGCCGCCTCTTCGGACATGCCACAACACCACCCCGCATGTATGAGGGCCCGGTACGACGCTCCGGTGGCATTGCTACCCCCAGGGCCCCCGTCCCGGCTAACCCTGTAGCGTTTGACCACGGGATCTAGCCCTTGGACTTTGCACGGACGGGCTTTGACCAGTGGACCTCTCCACCCGGTTGTGTTAGGTCGGCCCAGAGGAACACTTTGGAGCAACATCCGGGCCAAACCCACAGCTACATCCACTCCGTGTAGACCCGACGCGTCCGTTTCCCCCCTCCAGGTGCCGGCGGCGGGCGGCGTCCGTGAGGGGGGGGCACACCCCGGAGACACGTGCTGGGCGTTTGCAACCGCCTCAACACTTCTAGATTTGTGAGAGGCCGCCTACGCAATATTTGACGGTATGCTAGCCCCCGGAGGCCGCCGGCCACAGTCGTAGACGTGCGAAGAGCAATCCGCGTAGAGGGAAGTGTTCAGATACTTCTCCATCACAAAAAATTATGAAAAATTACCATCAGTCCTATAGCACATGTGCCCACGTTGTGTAAAAAAGTCATGATTTTATCGCACTCCAAGTATTTAATAATATTCACGCTGCATCGTTACCGCAGAACGTCTACTACCGTTTCATTGCCGTCCGTGAGGGGGGGGCCACAACCCGGAGACACGTGCCGCCTCTTCGGACATGCCACAACACCACCC
>NW_021179918.1:0-2016 GCF_002162155.2 Triticum dicoccoides | reverse complement strand
ATAGAACATGTATAGCTCTCCTGATTGATCATACTGGAGCATGCCGATGAACCTGTCTCCTAATCGTGGGCTGCGCTTCTCATTGCTGCCCCCTAGTACTTCTCTGCGATCATTAACAATTTTCCTCCAATCTTTCACTATTAAGCATTCATCGCTTCTAGAAATCTTGAATGCATTCATGTGCAATGCAGGATATCTTGGCCTTAAGCTAACAATTGACATCTGACCTTTAGTTTCGATCCCCTGAGGCACAACTGTCATCGGGAGTCCCTGTTGAAGAACATCGTATAGTACTTAATTAATATACTTAGCAATGAAAGTTTAGCAAAAAAAATATGTATACAAAATATGCACTAAGGACAAATAGTAAATATCTTACCATCATTCCTAAATAGATGTGACCGTAGTTCAATACCATCACTATTGGTCGCACGTTTTGAGTACTAACATTTCCAAGTGCAGGAAAAAAATTTGTCTTGACAGTATGAAGATCCTCAAGCCATGAAACATAATGACTTATCTCCTCACAGTTTAGTTCAGCTCCGGGGCAGTAGAAGGTTCTGTCTACCAAGCGCCGGACATGTTTGGTTGAATGGAGATAAGCTGTCAATAGAAATTAGTTGTCAGTTATTTTTGAAATAAGCAATATCTATTTGAGAAGAACTCACATAATGGTAGAACTGGAGGCGTCTGCACATCGACCCATATGTCTCTATTACCTTCAATATCATCTTCCGGACGAATATCAAAGGTGATAACCATACCAGGCTCAAATGCATAAGCCTTACATTGTGCTTGCCAAGTTTTGCATTCAAAATAGGTGTACGTGTGTGCATTGTATACTTTGACGTTGAAAGTATAACCATCATGCTCAGTTTTCAGGTAAGCTCTCTTTACCTCCATAGTTTCCATATCTTTGAAACCTATCTTATCCAAGACAAAAATTCTTGCATGGCATGGGATGCGCTAGTAGAATAGTGAAAATTAAAAATTATAAGTCAGGCAAATGAAGCATATATAAGTCATGCTTAATTACGAAAACAGACTTGTCGTTGTGACTTATTGTATTGAATAGGAAAGTCTCATCCAGCTTGATGCTGAATCGCCTACCATCAACAAGGAAATTTCTGTCGCATTGGCCGCGCTCGTCTTCACAGTATGTGCACATACCGAAATTTTTTCCGTCGTCAGACGACATTTCCTATGTTCATATTAGGCGAAACATTAAACACTTACTAATTCAATTAATTCAACTATTTCTATTAATTCAACTAAGCATTTACTAAAAATAACTAGTTATATTAATTCAATTAGTTCAACTAATCATTTACTAAAAATAAACTAGTTATATTAATTCAATTAGTTCAACTAAGCATTTACTAAAAATAAACTAGTTCTATATGTTAATTCCACTAGTTTAATTAAGCATTTACTAAAAATAAACTAGTTCTATATACTAATTCAACAAGTTCAACTAAGCATTTACTAAAAATAAACTAGTTCTAATCCTTCATCTCTTTCTCAGACTTATCCCACTTAGGTGAAATATTAAACCTTATTACTATCTAACATTAATTAATATCTAGCCAATTCAAATATATATCTAACTATATTCATCTCTAACAATTGACATTACTATATATTTAATTTTTCTATCTAATTCATCTAACATTCGACATTAATCTAACATTTATATAAACTCAAAATATATAAAAACATTAAATAAACAGAAAAACTCATTAACAAATAATATTTTAATTAGATAATCAAATCTTAGGTACGTCAATTTTGTTACTAAAAATAAACTAGTTATATTAATTATTCAACTAGTTCAAATCTCATATACCTAAATAAACTAGTTCGAAAATTTTCTTACTAAAAATAAACTAGTTATATTAATTATTCAACTAGTTCAAATCTCACATACCTAGCTAATTAATATCTAATTAAATTTTCTAAAAAACAGAAAACAGAAAACAGAAAATAAGTAAAAAATGTGTGTGTGTGTGTGTGTGT
>NW_021179917.1:0-1807 GCF_002162155.2 Triticum dicoccoides | reverse complement strand
CTCAAGAGCCTAAGCTTGGGGATTCCCCGGAAGGCATCCCCTCTTTCGTCTTCAAAACTATCGGTATATCTTACTCGGAGCTATATTTTTATTCGTCACATGATATGTGTTTTGCTTGGAGCGTATTTTCAATTTTAATTGCTGTTTGAATAAAATCATTGGATCTGAAATCTTGAATGAAAAAGGATCCTCCCATGGCTAGTTAATTATTTGACTACTCAGTGTTCTTCACTTATATCTTTTTGGAGTAGTTTGTCATTTACTCACGTGCTTCATGTATATCCTATGAGTAAATGGTTGAATGAATTGAATATCATAAATCTGAATTTATATATGTTTCATATGCTTATAACATGGGGAGTAACAACTTCACACATAATAAGTATAGGTAGTAAACTTATTGAAAGTTAGCAAACGCAGAATTGGTCACTTGAACAATTCATGAAAGAATATTAAAGGAAGAGATATTTCACATATAAATATACTATCTTGGACATCTTTTGCAATTGTGAGCACTCATTAAAATATGACAAGCTAAAAAGTTGATGTTGGACAAGGAAGACAACTTAATGGGTTATGTTTTCCTATATCCGAATAGACGTTATATTGTCTTGGATCATCCAACATGTTGAGATTGCCTTTCCCTCTCATGCTAGCCAAATTATTTGCACCAAGTAGAAATACTACTTGTGCTTCCAAACATCCCTTAAACCCAGTTTTGCCATGAGAGTCCACCATAACTACCTATGGATTGAGTAAGATCCTTCAAGTAAGTTGTCATCGGTGCAAGCAATAAAAATTGCTCCTTAAATATGTATGATCTATTAGTGCAAAGAAATACGCTCTATACGAACGTGTGATAGGGAAGAAATAAAAGCGACGGACTGCATAATAAAGGTCTTTATCACAAGCGACAATATAAAGTGACGTTCTTTTGCATTAAGATTTTGTGCATCCAACCATGAAAGTGCATGACAACCTCTGCTTCCCTCTACGAAGGGACTATATTTTACTTTTACCTTCTACCCTTATACAAGAGTCATGGTGATCATCACATTTCCTTTTTACACTTTTTCCTTTGGCAAGCACCTTGTGTTGGAGCGATCCGAATATATATATATCCACTTGGATGTAGGTTTTCATAAAGTATTATTGTTGACATTACCCTTGAGGTAAAAGGTCGGGAGGCGAAACTATAAGCCCCTATCTTTCTCTTTGTCCGATTAAAACTTTGAACCCATAAATATCACGTGAGTGTTAGCAATTGTGAAAGATTAAATGATAGTTGAGTATGTGGAGTTTGCTGAATCAAAGCTCTTACATAGACCCTTGCCGAAAATAAGATGAATTACAATTGTTTGATGACTAAGAGCATGGTTTGTTAGTTTTCAAGAAAGTTTATGATCTATACTTTAACATGTGAATAGCTTGTTACTTGATCATGAGAAGTTTTATGAGTTGAGCTACTGTTATGATATATAATGATGCTAGAAAAAGTGATTGAAACTATTATTGATCAAACTTAAGCACTTGCTAGCATTCACACTTCATAAATTATTTCTTTTATCATTTACCTACTCGAGCATGAGCAGGACTTAAACTTGGGGATGCTGATATGATTTTTGTATGATTTGATTAGAACTAACCCGGACTGACGTTGTTTTCAGCAGAACTACCGTGGTGTTGTTTTTGTGCAGAAATAAAAGTTCTCGGAATACGCTAAAAATCAACAGAGAATTTTTCTGGAAAAATAAAAATACTGGAACAAAGAGTTACTGGAGGGGAGTCCCGTGGGCCCCACAAGGGT
>NW_021179916.1:0-625 GCF_002162155.2 Triticum dicoccoides | reverse complement strand
CCCCGAGTGGGCGGGCTGCGGCGGCGGACGCTGTCCGGCCGGGGGCGGACACGTCCGTCGGTGGAGATCTTTTTTTTTTAAAACTAGGGTTTCGGACGGGGGAAGAAGAGATCCGAATGGAGGGGGTATAAATAGGCATAGAGGGAGCTAGGAGAGTCCAAATGAGGTGCGGTTTTCGCCCACACGATCGTGTTCGAACGCTCTAGGACATGGAGCAGAGTTTGGTGGGTTTTGGGCCAAATTTGGGGGGTGTTGGGCTGCAACACACACGAGGCCTTTTCGGTCCCTCGGTTAACCGTTGGAGTAGCAAACGAAGTCCAAATGATACGAAACTTGACAGGCGGTCTACCGGTAGTAAACCAAGGCCGCATGACAAGTCTCGGTCCAATCCGGAAATGTTTAATCCCCACACAAGAAAGAAAGGTAGAAATGACCACCGGAGGAGAACGAAGCGCCGGATTGCAAAACGGACAACGGGGAAAATGCTCGGATGCATGAGACGAACATGTATGCAAATGAAATGCGCATGATGACATGATATGAGATGCATGACACGCAAGCAATGACAACGCAACAACAGCGAATAACTGCACGACACCTGGCACATCGGTCTCGGGGCGTTACA
>NW_021179915.1:0-595 GCF_002162155.2 Triticum dicoccoides | reverse complement strand
TTATTTATTTCTCCTCTTCTTTTCCTCTCCTCTTCTTCTCTTTTCTTCCTCTTCTTATTTTCCTTTTTCCTCTCATTCTTTTTCTTCTTCTTCTTCCTTCTTCCTTCTTCCTCTTTTCTTCCTTTTCCTTATTTTACTTTTTCCTCTACACTAACCTAATTAAAATGCACTAACCTAAAATCGATATCTACTAACAACCTAAATAAAAAATTAATACATATATGAAAAAACATATATAAACAAAAAAATGCTATGAACATTATATTCATACATACATATAGCCACATCCATTCATCATATAGCTACCACATACATATATACATTAATTATATATATGAAAAAATGCAATGAACAAAAAAATACACATGTATGTATGAAAAAAGCACTGAACACAGAACCTCGACGACGGCGGCTCACAACGCGGGCGGCCGGCGAGGGCGACGGCGGTGGCGGCGAGGGCGTCGGCGACGACCACGGCGGGCCGGGGCAGGGGCGTGGCCGCGACGACGGGCGCGGGCGACGACGACGGCGTCGGCGGGGGCGGCCGGCGGGCGGCGTCGGGGCAGCGCCTGGCGGCGACGGGGCAGGGGGGACG
>NW_021179914.1:0-1255 GCF_002162155.2 Triticum dicoccoides | reverse complement strand
CCTGGCTCCTGTGCTTACCCCTACGTTCCCGATTATTCGGCTAGGCGGTAAAGGGAGCACCTCTGCGATTGTTACTGCCGGATCAGCCGGATGTGTACCTCAGACTGGGTGAAGCCGAAAGCTAGCGTTCTTAAGGGAATATTCGGTCGGTGACCTAAAAGATGATCTTTTCACTTATTTATTTATGCGCCCCCAGATGCTTTTTCCTGCGTCTTTTTCACAGAATGGGCATGCACTTTAGGGCATGCCTCCCAGGGAAAGGAACCCCTAACGGAACTATTCTCCCTGGAAGATGTTTCTTACTAACCATGTAATATAACATAACTAGTCGGGCACTTGTCTGTTCACGCACTAATGACCCCTACGCCTGGTCTCCATGCATTCCCCGGTTCTTATATAACCGCATGGGAATTCGGACACACTCCAGACCGTCAGGTCCCGAGGCTGAAGCAAAAAGGTCGTCCATGACAAATGATCTACAATCCGGCTAGAAGGCATTATAAATGTCAATTAAATTACATAGTCATTCTGACTGATTGTATTCCTCTTCAATACCATCCAACAGGCTGTCTAATTTATAGTCCTGCTGGGAATACTTTGCGGCCAATTCTACTTGGCCGTATACTAAGCTTACAGGGATCTCCGTCCCATCGGGCCCCACAGGACCGACCTCGGCCATGTGGTTGGGGTCAGCCTTTGTGTACCGCGTCTTCACCATGGCCCAGGCCTCCCTAGCGCCTTGACGGTAGGCCGATACCTTCCACAATCGGAAGCGCCGCCGTTCTCCCTTTAGCTTCTCCGCAAGCTCTCCAAGATCTCCGGGCACGGAGATGGATGGCCACAGGGCCTGGGCAACGCCTCGCATCGCCTTCCGAACTCGCTCGAGCAGTTGCGAGAGCTCGGGAAGAAGGTCACCCGTAGAACCGGGCATCTGCTCTGCAGGACGACCTGTTAGCACACCTACATCCCCGCCGAACTTTTTTTCTCCAAAGGTTCGTTCAAGCACTTACTAAATATGCCGCGCCGAAGCCGCCGATTCTCCTTAACAGAGTCTGACAGCTGGGCACGAACATCTTTCAGCTCGACGCCCAGCTTGGTGTTGGCATCTTGGAGATTGTTCTTCTCCCGCCTCACCTTTGTCAGCACCTTCTCGCCAGTCTTCAGCTGGCGTAGGAGGTGTTGCCTTTCCGGATTCAATCCGGCGCCATCTGCAATTTCATTTGTCAGATTCACACCCATGCCGTGCTTCGCAAAA
>NW_021179913.1:0-927 GCF_002162155.2 Triticum dicoccoides | reverse complement strand
CAAGAAAGTAGAGAGGCTTATGGCAAAAACTGGATGCACTTCGTGTACAAAACAGACAGTGTCCTTCGAAGTATCAGGGTTTCATACGGAAACTCGTCTATTACAATGGGATTTCATTTCTTTTGAACTTATTTGAACCCCCTTGTTTTTCCGATTTAAAAATGCACCATTCAAAGCCACATCATCAATTTACAACCCTTTCTGGCTTCATTTGTTATTTTCATGCATTTACTGATTATTTTGATCTATAAGACCATGAAATTGAAAAGCATTTGAAATGAACTCTGAAAAGGTTCCAAGTTGGCATGGTATCATCATTTCACCCACATAGCATGTGCAAGAAAGTAGAGAGGCTTACGGCAAAAACTGGATGCACTTCGTGTACAAAATAGACAGTCTCCTTCGAAGTATCAGGGTTTCATACGGAAACTCGTCTGTTACAAAGGGATTTCATTTCATATGAACTTATTTGAACCCCCTTGTTTTTCTGTGTTCAAAATGCACCATTCAAAGCCACATCACCAATTTACAACCCTTTCTGACTTCATTTGTTATTTTTCATGCATTTACTGATTATTTTGAGCTATAAGACCATGAAATTGAAAAGCATTTGAAATGAATCTGAAAAGGTTCCAAGTTGGCATGGTATCATCATTTCACCCACATGGCATGTGCAAGAAAGTAGAGGGGCTTACGACAAAAACTGGATGCACTTCGTGTACTAAACAGAAAATCTCCTTTGAAGTAGGTTTCATACGGAAACTCATCTGTTACAAAGGGATTTCATTTCTTTTGAACTTATTTGAACCCCCTTGTTTTTATGTGTTCAAAATGCACCATTCAAATCCACATCATCAATTTACAACCCTTTCTGACTTCATTTGTTATTTTTCATGCATTTACTGATTATTTTGATCTATAAGACCA
>NW_021179912.1:0-1401 GCF_002162155.2 Triticum dicoccoides | reverse complement strand
ACCGACACGTAAGCGCGCCTTGGAGTTCGACAACCATGGAAATCTCTTTGGGGCCCAAAAACGGTGAGTAATAGTCCATGAAACGGGCCAGAATCGGCTAAAACCGCGAATGTTGACGACAGACACGTAAACGCACCCGGGGTTCGACAACCATGGAAATCACTCTGGGACCCCAAAACAGTGAGCAATTGTCCATGAAACGGGCCAGAATCGGCCAAAACTGCGAGTGTTGATGACCAACACGTAAGCACACCTTGGAGTTCGACAACCATGGAAATCGCTTTGGGACCCCAAAACGGTGAGTAATAGTCCATGAAACGGGCCAGAATCGGCCAAAACTGCAAGTGTGGATGACCAACACGTAAGCACACCTTGGGGTTCAACAACTATGAAAATCGCTTCGGGACCCCAAAACGTTGAGTAATAGTCCACGAAACGGGTCAGAATTGGACAAAACTGAGAGAGTTGAAGACCAACACCTAAGCGCAACCCGGGGTTCGTCAATTGTGGAAATGACTCCGGGACCCCAATACAGAGTAATAGTCCAAGAAACATGCCAAAATCGGCCAAAACTGTGATTGTTGATGACCGATACGTAAGCACACCTTGGGGTTCAACAACTATGGAAATCGCTTCGGGGCACCAAAACGGTGAATAATAGTCCACGAAACGGGTCAGAATTGGCCAAAACTGTGAGTGTTGACGACGGACACATAAACGCACCCCGGGGTTCATCAATCGTGGAAATCGCTCTGGGTCCCCAAAACGCTGTGTAATAGTGCATGAAACCGCGAGTAATAATCCATGAAACGAGAATCGCTTTGGGACCCCAAAACGACGAGTAATAGTCCATGAAACGGGCCATAAACGGCCGAAACCGCGAGTGTTGATGATCGACACGTAAGCGCACCTTGGAGTTCGATAACCACGAAAATCACTCCGGGACCCCGTAACGGTGAGTAATAGTGCATGAAACTGGCCAGAATCGGCCAAAACTGTGAGTGTTGATGATCAACACGTAAACACAACTTGGGGTTCAATAACTATGGAAATCGCTTCGGGACCCGAAAACGATGAGTAATAGTCCACGAAACGGGTCAGAATTGGACAAAACTGTGAGTGTTGACAACCGACACATAAACGCACCCCGGGGTTCATCAATCGTGGAAATCGCTCTGGGTCCCCAAAACGGCGAGTAATAGTCCACAAAATGGACAAGAATCGGCCAAATATGTGAGTGTTGATGATCGACATGTAAACGCACCCCGAGGTTCGTCAATCGTGGAAATGACTCCGGGACCACAAAACAGAGTAATAGTCCAAGAAACGGGCCAGAATCAGCCCGAACTGTGATTGTTGATGACCGACACATAAGCGCACCTTGGAGTTCGACAACCATGG
>NW_021179911.1:0-2016 GCF_002162155.2 Triticum dicoccoides | reverse complement strand
ATAGAACATGTATAGCTCTCCTGATTGATCATACTGGAGCATGCCGATGAACCTGTCTCCTAATCGTGGGCTGCGCTTCTCATTGCTGCCCCCTAGTACTTCTCTGCGATCATTAACAATTTTCCTCCAATCTTTCACTATTAAGCATTCATCGCTTCTAGAAATCTTGAATGCATTCATGTGCAATGCAGGATATCTTGGCCTTAAGCTAACAATTGACATCTGACCTTTAGTTTCGATCCCCTGAGGCACAACTGTCATCGGGAGTCCCTGTTGAAGAACATCGTATAGTACTTAATTAATATACTTAGCAATGAAAGTTTAGCAAAAAAAATATGTATACAAAATATGCACTAAGGACAAATAGTAAATATCTTACCATCATTCCTAAATAGATGTGACCGTAGTTCAATACCATCACTATTGGTCGCACGTTTTGAGTACTAACATTTCCAAGTGCAGGAAAAAAATTTGTCTTGACAGTATGAAGATCCTCAAGCCATGAAACATAATGACTTATCTCCTCACAGTTTAGTTCAGCTCCGGGGCAGTAGAAGGTTCTGTCTACCAAGCGCCGGACATGTTTGGTTGAATGGAGATAAGCTGTCAATAGAAATTAGTTGTCAGTTATTTTTGAAATAAGCAATATCTATTTGAGAAGAACTCACATAATGGTAGAACTGGAGGCGTCTGCACATCGACCCATATGTCTCTATTACCTTCAATATCATCTTCCGGACGAATATCAAAGGTGATAACCATACCAGGCTCAAATGCATAAGCCTTACATTGTGCTTGCCAAGTTTTGCATTCAAAATAGGTGTACGTGTGTGCATTGTATACTTTGACGTTGAAAGTATAACCATCATGCTCAGTTTTCAGGTAAGCTCTCTTTACCTCCATAGTTTCCATATCTTTGAAACCTATCTTATCCAAGACAAAAATTCTTGCATGGCATGGGATGCGCTAGTAGAATAGTGAAAATTAAAAATTATAAGTCAGGCAAATGAAGCATATATAAGTCATGCTTAATTACGAAAACAGACTTGTCGTTGTGACTTATTGTATTGAATACGAAAGTCTCATCCAGCTTGATGCTGAATCGCCTACCATCAACAAGGAAATTTCTGTCGCATTGGCCGCGCTCGTCTTCACAGTATGTGCACATACCGAAATTTTTTCCGTCGTCAGACGACATTTCCTATGTTCATATTAGGCGAAACATTAAACACTTACTAATTCAATTAATTCAACTATTTCTATTAATTCAACTAAGCATTTACTAAAAATAACTAGTTATATTAATTCAATTAGTTCAACTAATCATTTACTAAAAATAAAGTAGTTATATTAATTCAATTAGTTCAACTAAGCATTTACTAAAAATAAACTAGTTCTATATGTTAATTCCACTAGTTTAATTAAGCATTTACTAAAAATAAACTAGTTCTATATACTAATTCAACAAGTTCAACTAAGCATTTACTAAAAATAAACTAGTTCTAATCCTTCATCTCTTTCTCAGACTTATCCCACTTAGGTGAAATATTAAACCTTATTACTATCTAACATTAATTAATATCTAGCCAATTCAAATATATATCTAACTATATTCATCTCTAACAATTGACATTACTATATATTTAATTTTTCTATCTAATTCATCTAACATTCGACATTAATCTAACATTTATATAAACTCAAAATATATAAAAACATTAAATAAACAGAAAAACTCATTAACAAATAATATTTTAATTAGATAATCAAATCTTAGGTACGTCAATTTTGTTACTAAAAATAAACTAGTTATATTAATTATTCAACTAGTTCAAATCTCATATACCTAAATAAACTAGTTCGAAAATTTTCTTACTAAAAATAAACTAGTTATATTAATTATTCAACTAGTTCAAATCTCACATACCTAGCTAATTAATATCTAATTAAATTTTCTAAAAAACAGAAAACAGAAAACAGAAAATAAGTAAAAAATGTGTGTGTGTGTGTGTGTGT
>NW_021179910.1:0-2158 GCF_002162155.2 Triticum dicoccoides | reverse complement strand
CCTACGCAGGGCGTTGTCAACTTGGTCAACAAATGATTATGACATCCACAACCATTGGATTTATATCCAACGGCCGGCATGAACCTTCCTCCAGCGTCACCGAGACCGCCTAGTCCGGCCTCCGGCGGCTAGCGGCTCTGCTTAGCACACATCGCTGCGAAGCGCTACCCCACCGCCGGCCAGGCTATCCCTCCACCCCTCCACACCTCCTGTTATTCTCCACCAACTGCAGCCCCAAACCGCACTAGAACTAGTTATAACCCTTCTCCTCCTCTCAATCTGCGACTCCACTGTTGTGTCTTCCCATCTCCGGGTTGTTCGCGTCCGGGGCCTCTCCGTCATCCACCGCCTCACTGCGCTCGGTGCGGCATGGTCAACAAACGAGAGTCATCGGAAGAGGACTGTACGTGGAGAGCCTGACGGCTAGGACCCACGAGGTCCATGGTCACACGCAAGGAAAGTTCCTCCTTATTAAGCTGAAAAAATGTTTCCTCCCCCTGACAGCTGGGATCCACCGGCTGTATCTTTGCATGGAAGGAAGTGCCTCCTTGTTATGCGAAAAAAAATATTCCTCTCGTTGACAGCTGGGACCCGTCAGATTTGGTGGCTGACTTGTGGGCCTACTAAGCAGACATGTACTCAGGGCTTTGTCAACTTAATCAACAAATGATTCTAGCAGATGGATCATTGGATTTTAATCCAACAGCCATGCTCCTTCTTCAACCTCTGTTCTTGCTCCTGTCTCCCGTGGGCGGCACAGCGACAGTGCTAACGTGCACCTGAACCAGTCAAGTTTCCCACTCCTCTCCATCTGCGACTCCACTGCCGCGTATTCCCCATCTTCGGGTCGTTCCAATCCCGGGCCTCGCCGTTGTCCACCGGCCTTGGTGCGCTCGACATGGTGTGGTCAATGTGGTCAACAACCGAGAGTCATTGGAAGATGACTGTACATGAGAGGCTGACAGTGGGGACGCACCACGCCCATGGACGCATGCATGCAATTGCATCCTTTTTACCCTGAAAAATAATGTTTTCTCCCCCTAACTGCTAGGACCCACCAGCTACATCTTCGCATGCAAGGAAGTGCGTCCATATTACGGGCAAAAAAATGATTCGCCCCCTGAATGTTGGGACCCACCAGCTACATCTTTGCACGCAAGGAAGTGCCTGACAGTCAGGACCCACCTAGTCGAAGTGTATGTAGCGTTGTCATTCTGGTCGCGAACCTGTATGTACATACTGGTCGATATAGAGGTGTGCATGTGTCGTAGTAGAGGCGCACACGTAGCATGTACACGTACGTATAGCGGCCAGGGTGCAAGAAAGTAAATACAGCCACGTATGTACATACGGGCGGGGTCTCGAACGCCTACTGGCGCATACGTACGGCCAGGGCTCATCTACATGGCTGGGTCGGAACGAATAAATTGTGTCGTCGTCGTGTTCATGGGGTGGCATCGGAATGCGTCGTGTTCATCGGGAGGCAACGGAACGCGTGCTGTTCATCGGGAGCCAGCCGGCTTGGGCGGAACAACGGATGGAAATGAGGCCTGGCGTACCACAGAACGGAGGAAACAACCTTGTGATCGACCGGCCATGGTCGAAACGGGATCCTGTTCATCGGGACAGGTCTGGTGTACCGCAAAATGGAGGAAACAGACTTCTATTGGACCTCCTACGGTCGAAACAGGGTCCTATTGATCGGGAGGGGTGTGGCGACCGCAAAACGGAGGAAACAGACTTGTGTTGGAGCGCTACGGTTGAAGTGGGGGTCCTGTTCATCGGGAGGGGTGTGGTGTACTACAAAACGGGACTCACGAGATAATGTTCATCTCCACCGTTGACCTCCTCCAGCCTCCACGGGCTACTGTTCATCCACCGTCGACCTCCTCCAGCCTCCACATGCGACTGTTCATCCACGGGCTCCTGTTAATCCAGCCTCCACCGCGCGCTCCTCCACCGGCTACTGTTCAACCAGCCCTCTCCACGGTGTCCTGTTCAACCACCCTCCACGGGTTACTGTTTATCCAGCCCTCCACCAGCTACTGTTCAACCATCCCTCCACCGGCTACTGTTCAAACTTCCCTCCACGGGGTCCTGTTCATCCAGCCCTCCACGGGGTCCTGTTCATCCATGCCCAACCGGCTCGATCGATCGG
>NW_021179909.1:0-1216 GCF_002162155.2 Triticum dicoccoides | reverse complement strand
TGCAGTTCAAATTTGACCCGCTTCCAACTGAATCGGCGGGAATTTGTCTTTTTCACCAGAGGTGGATCAAAACTTTTGACATCCAACCATTTTGTCAATTGTGCATTAAATATGTCCTAATATTTTATAAAAATGATTTGGTACAATTTTGCAACAAATATATGGTAGGTCCTTCACAAAAAAACCTCATTTCGGGCACTCGAAAAATGGAAAATGAATTTTCCGTGCAAAGAAAATGAAAACTCCCTTTGGCAACATTGTTTGGAATTCCAAGATGCACCCTTGTGCACAATATGACATCATTTGAACAAACTATGCCATGAATGTGACCATGAGATTGAGCGTTTGGGTTGAAATCCATGAATCTTCACACATGATAGCTCATTTATGAGAACACTTTTCTAAAATAATTTCTGTATTACAAGATTATTATTTTTCCAGGAAACTTGGTCATACATAATGACATAATGCGAAGGTTTTCCAATTTTTTGATTTTTTTTGAATTTTTTATGCCCGTTTGAAAATGCGGTCAAAACGGCGGGCTTGACCGTTCGTAGCTAGTGGTTGAATCTTGGAAAACGTTTGATGTTTCTCTGATTAAATAGGTACTTATGTACCTAGAAATGATTTTTGGAAAAAATAAATAGCAAACTATGAGGCAGTTGCAGTTCAAATTTGACCCGCTTCCAACTGAATCGGCGGGAATTTGTCTTTTTCACCAGAGGTGGATCAAAACTTTTGACATCCAACCATTTTGTCAATTGTGCATTAAATATGTCCTAATATTTTATAAAAATGATTTGGTACAATTTTGCAACAAATATATGGTAGGTCCTTCACAAAAAAACCTCATTTCGGGCACTCGAAAAATGGAAAATGAATTTTCCGTGCAAAGAAAATGAAAACTCCCTTTGGCAACATTGTTTGGAATTCCAAGATGCACCCTTGTGCACAATATGACATCATTTGAACAAACTATGCCATGAATGTGACCATGAGATTGAGCGTTTGGGTTGAAATCCATGAATCTTCACACATGATAGCTCATTTATGAGAACACTTTTCTAAAATAATTTCTGTATTACAAGATTATTATTTTTCCAGGAAACTTGGTCATACATAATGACATAATGCGAAGGTTTTCCAATTTTTTGATTTTTTTTGAATTTTTTATGCCCGTTTGAAAATGCGGTCAAAACGGCGGGCTTGACCGTTC
>NW_021179908.1:0-782 GCF_002162155.2 Triticum dicoccoides | reverse complement strand
TCCAGGTGCCGGCGGTGGCGCCGTCCGTGAGGGGGGCCAAACCCCGGAGACGCGTGCCACCTCTTCGGACATGCCACCATTCCACCCCGCATGTATGAGGGCCCGGTGCGACGCTCCGGTGGCATTGCTACCCCCAGGGCCCCCGACCCGCCTAGCCCTGTAGCGTTTGACCACGGGATCTAGCCCTTTGACTTTGCACGGACGGGCTTTGACCAGCGGACCTCCCCACCCGGTTGTGTTAGGTCAGCCCATAGGAACACTTTGGAGCAACATCCGGTCCAGACCCACAACAAGATCCCCTCCGTGTAGACCCGACGCGTCCGTTTCCCCCCTCCAAGTGCCGGCGGCGGCGCCGTCCGTGAGGGGAGGCACACCCCAGACACCAAAAATTATGAAAAAAATATTATCGTTCCTATAGCACATGTGCCCACGTCGTGCAAAAAAACTCATGATTTTATCGCGCTCCGAGTATTTAATAATATTCACGCCGCATCGTTACCACAGAATGGCTACTACCGTGTCATCGCCGTCCGTGAGGGGGGCCACGCCCCGGAGACATGTGCCGCCTCTTCGGACATGCCACCACACCACCCCACATGTATGAGGGCCCGGTGCGATGCTCCGGTGGCATTGCTACCCTCCCAGGGCCCCCGTCACGCCTAACCCTGTAGCGTTTGACCAAGGGATCTAGCCCTTTGACTTTGCACGGACGGGATTTGACCAGTGGACCTCTCCACCCGGTTGTGTTAGGTCAGCCCATAGGAACACTTTGGAGCAACATC
>NW_021179907.1:0-1120 GCF_002162155.2 Triticum dicoccoides | reverse complement strand
CCCAAACGAATCTGGCTCTTCGGCCAAAGCAGGGGCCAGCTCAGGCAGGCGCTGAGGGTCATCACGTCATCATCGTCGGCCCCGACGGGTCGAATCGGAGGTAACAAGTCGTCGCAGCCTGGCAGCACCCGAACCAGTTGAACCCTAAACAAGTTGGGTGGCATCTGGGTACCGTGGAACAAGGGGTTGCCCGGTTGAACGATTTTGCCCTTGGCGACATCGACCAACTCGTTGTTCACGAAGTGGAGGAGAGTGCACGGAACGTCGGCGACGCCCTGCGAAAACATGTAGGGCGTCAGGGATGCCCAGTCAAAGGCAAGGAGATGAAGTCCTCGGCCGAGAGAGGCTTAATTAGTTACCGTGATGATGGCGTCGAGCTCGGCTAATGTCGAGGCACCGCCAACGGCGGGCGTGCAGTTGACGGAGCGGCCGCTTGCTGAAGAGGTGCCGGCCGGCGTACACCCGGGTGCATTAAGCTCCCGTGCCGGCGTCGGAGACACCAATGCCGCCTCCGCCGGAGGCACCAATGGCCCCGCCATCGCATTATGCGAGTTGCTGGCCGTGAAGCTAGGAATCGGGGGCGGCCCTTGTTGGCCGCCCGCAATCCACGCACTCAACCCCGAGATCAAGGTAGGCACAAGGGCGGTGATCGTCGCTCCGAGTCGTTTTGTTCCACTTGCTCTTGGACAATCTCCGGAATCCGCGCCACCTGTGCCTTGAGTTCTTGAACCTCTCGCGCCTGGCTTTCCGAGCTGGTCTTTTTCTCCTTCCGCACACCAGCGGTATAGTATGACCCCCATTTTGTCGACAAGCCTTTGCCGGCCACACGACCAGCTGACGTCGGCTTACTGAGCTTATCCTTGTTCTTCATTATATTCAACCCCCTATTTAGAGTGGTGTCCCAAGGGTTGCTCTGAGTCGACCCCGCGCTACTGCTTTCAGTCGCCTGCGGAAGGAATGTGAACCATTTAGAAATTCGGCTTCATTAATTAGAATGCAACCATATGGAGCTAATTACGCGGGGGTGTATTCCTTACCAGAACAAGCTCAAGCTGCCTGGTCTTCGGATCCGTGGTAAGCTCCTTTGTTTTCGGGTCCTTCTTGTACCGGGCCCTGACAA
>NW_021179906.1:0-785 GCF_002162155.2 Triticum dicoccoides | reverse complement strand
CCTAAACCCTAGTACCAAATGGAATTCAAATAGGTTCAACCCAAAAATATTTTCAGTGATCCAAATGGCTTCCAAAAATGTTCATCATTTCTGGAAAATGCTTGAAACCATAACCAGAGGGTTGCACATTTTTTCCATGACATATTTGGTCACTGAATAAAATCATATGTACTTTGCTTTTGGGCATTTAAATGCTAGTAAATATCTTAAATGCCCAAATAATTCTAAAAATAAGTGTGGGCTGTTGGAAATAATCTAAACAGAGCCCCTGATTATTTTCTGGATTTTTAGAGATGCCTAAGTATTTTTAATAAAGCCTCACAGTTACAGAAAAATAGAAAACAGTAATTAAAATAAAAGACAGAGAGAGAGAAGGAAGTTACCTGTCAGCCCACCCGGCCCAAACCATCTGGCGGCCCAACACTGGTCGCCCAGCCCACCTCTCCTCCCCTGTTGTCTTCCTCCCTGCCAGGAGGACGGGCACGCGCCCGGCGCGCGCGGCCACGCGCCCCGGCCACCTCCTGCTTCCCACCGCCGCCCCGACGCGCCTGCGAGTGCCACGCACTCCCCCTCGCCCCCTGCACCTCTCCTCTCTCCCCCTGGACCCCATCCCCTCCTCTGCTCCCCTCTCGCGCACACCATCGAGCGGAGCTCGCTGTCATCGTCGCCGTACCCGTGGCCACCGGCCACCCCTAGCCCCGCCGATGCGCCCAAAGGCTCCGCCTTGACCCCCTCCTCCTCCTCCACCGAGCCACGCACCTCCAGAAGCCCCGAACATCCTCTCC
>NW_021179905.1:0-1052 GCF_002162155.2 Triticum dicoccoides | reverse complement strand
GGCATCAGTGTGGTCATCCTCGGCGGCACCATCCGTGGTCTCAGGATCGGTGGGGAAGGCGGCGGCCTCATACAAGTGAGGTTGTTCCTCCATCTCCTGGGACAGCTCCCAGAATGCCTTGCCGCCCGAACCCCCGGCCTCATCGTTGTGGGCCATGTTTCTCTCTAAATAGAAACAAAGTTTGGTCAAAAAGTTGGTTATTGTCAAGGAACAAGATCATGGTCTCATCATTTAGGGTTTGTCGACACCGAGGCATCCTAAAATCTAAGCTTTTATCATTGAGGGTTTTTCGACGCCAAGGCACCCTAAAAGCCTAACTTTTCATCATTTCGGTTTTTATTGACACCGAGGCACCCTAAAAGCCATGCATTAGTCACAAGTACGCCGGGGCACTTGATCCTACTTAATTAACTACTAAGATACCCCGACCTATGCATTAGTCACAAGTACCCCATATGTCCTATTTTTAGCAAAGTCATGCTAAAATTCACGGAAAATTTCAGCATGACCTTTGCTGAAAATAGGACATATGGAGTACCCGAATTTGCTGGAACGGAAGTTAATCGACATTCCGGCAAACTCAAGGGCCTCTCGGGGTACCTGCAAAATCATCACGACACGATGGTCAGAGACAAAACCCAGCAAACTAGCAAAATCATCACAAATTGTTTTCTGTTAAAGATGATCATCATCTTTACAAGTCTTTCTCAATGTGATCACAAGTAATTCAGAGGCATCACAAGTAATTCAGAGCATCACAAGGCATTAGTAGTTCAGTACATGAACAAGTTTTACAAACCCATATAAGAACAAGTGAATTCTAGTCCCATTGACACTCCTGGTTTTCTACAAACACCAAGTACTAGGGCACACAAAAGTTCTGAAATTTGTGTGCCTAACTGAATTAACTGAATTTTCAGTAACCGAATAAACTGAATTTTCAAAACTGCAAGAAGCCAATTAAAAAAAATCCAACAGCACTAGAACTGAGCTGATTGACAGTAGTTTTGTTCACTGTTATGAAGAGAAACTTCTTCTTGTAAGAAAGGACT
>NW_021179904.1:0-1528 GCF_002162155.2 Triticum dicoccoides | reverse complement strand
CTAGGTTAAATAGGTCATTTTAGAGCTAAGTAAGGTTATTATGTCATTTTGGAGCTATATAAGCATATGAACTCATTTAGGAGCTAAAATATGTCATTTCTTAAGCATATTATGTCATTTTAGAGCTAGTTAAGCATATTAAGTCATTTTGGAGGAAAAGATGCTAAGTATAGGTCATGTTAGAGCTATCCTAGGTTAAATAGGTCATTTTGAAGCTAGCTAAGCATATTAAGTCATTTTGGAGGAAAAAATTCTAAGTATAGGTCATTTTAGAGCTATCCTAGGTTAAATAGGTCATTTTGGAGCTAATTAAGCTTATTATGTAATTTTTGAGCTAGCTAAGCATATTGAGTCATTTTGGAGCAAAACAATGCTAAGTATAGGTCATTTTAGAGCTATCCTAGGTTAAATAGGTCATTTTAGAGCTAAGTAAGGTTATTATGTCATTTTGGAGCTAGCTAAGCATATGAACTCATTTAGGAGCTAAAATATGTCATTTCTTAAGCATATTATGTCATTTTAGAGCTAGTTAAGCATATTAAGTAATTTTGGAGTAAAAGATGCTAAGTATAGGTCATTTTAGAGCTATCCGAGGTTAAATAGGTCATTTTTAAGCTAGCTAAGCATATTAAGTCATTTTGGAGGAAAAAATTCTAACTATAGGTCATTTTGGAGCTATCCTAGGTTATATAGGTCATTTTGGAGCTAATTAAGCTTATTATGTAATTTTTGAGCTAGCTAAGCATATTGAGTCATTTTGGAGGAAAATTGCTAAGTATAGGTCATTTTAGAGCTATCCTAGGTTAAATAGGTCATTTTAGAGCTAAGTAAGGTTATTATGTCATTTTGGAGCTATATAAGCATATGAACTCATTTAGGAGCTAAAATATGTCATTTCTTAAGCATATTATGTCATTTTAGAGCTAGTTAAGCATATGAAGTAATTTTGGAGTAAAAGATGCTAAGTATAGGTCATTTTAGAGCTATCCTAGGTTAAATAGGTCATTTTGAAGCTAGCTAAGCATATTAAGTAATTTTAGAGGAAAAAATGCTAAGTATAGGTCATTTTAGAGCTATCCTAGGTTAAATAGGTCATTTTTGAGCTAATTAAGCTTATTATGTAATTTTTGAGCTAGCTAAGCATATTGAGTCATTTTGGAGCAAAAAAATGCTAAGTATAGGTCATTTTAGAGCTATCCTAGGTTAAATAGGTCATTTTGGAGCTAATTAAGCATATTATGTCATTTCTGAGCTAGCTAAGCATATTGAGTCATTTTACAGGAAAAAATGCTAAGTATAGGTCAGTTTAGAGCTAGCCTAGGTTAAATAGGTCATTTTGGAGCTAAGTAAGGTTATTATGTCATTTTGGAGCTAGCTAAGCATATGAAGTCATTTAGGACCTAAAATATGTCATTTCTTAAGCATGTTATGTCACTTTAGAGTTAGGTAAGCATATTAAGTCATTTTGGAGGAAAAGATTCTAACTATAGGTCATTTTGGAGCTATCCTAGGTTATATAGGTCATTTT
>NW_021179903.1:0-905 GCF_002162155.2 Triticum dicoccoides | reverse complement strand
GCTCCTCTGTTTCCCCTCCCGCGACCGAGCGGAGCTCGCCGTCATCGTCGCCGTACCCATGGCCACCGGCCACCCCTAGCCTCGCCGATGCACCCAGGAGCTCCGCCTCGACCCCCTCTTCCTCCCCACCGATCCACAGCCCTCCGGAAGCCCTGCATCGCCGCCATCGCCGTCGTCTTCTACCTCGGACCCGCCGGCCATCTTCGTCAAATTCGCCGGCTCCGGACCGTCCCCGACCTCGCCGAGCGTCCCCTCGTCATCGCCGTGAGTCACTGACCCTCTCCCCTAACTCAGCATGCTCCCCTCCGTGCCGTAGCACCGTTCCCCACGAGCACCGAAGCCACCGTCCGCCATTGCTGCTGCACGCATAGCCTCCGTGCTCCCCTGGCCTCACTGAGCTGCTCTTAGTACTCCCCATGTCTAGCAGGTGCTGCCCAGCCTCTCCATTTGCTCACTGATGCATCGTAGCGACGCGCCCGAGCACCACCGAACACCATCGCCGCCAAAGCTCGTCGCCGGCATGAGTTCCGGCGACCCCACGACCTCCCACTCGGTCCTCTGGATGCGCGGGAGCAAGGGCCATTCCCTGGTGCCCTCAGCGCGCCAAACTGACGCCTCTAGCGCAAGTCCGGCGTGCCCCGCCGTGTTCTGTGGTCGCCGTCGGCTGGTCTCCGGCGTGCTGACGTGGCGTCGTCGTTAGGGGCTAATGACCCTGTTAACTAACCCTGTGACACTGACAGTGGGCCCCGTAGCGGGTCAAAGCCCGGGTCAACGCGGGATTAGCCCCTGTGTCACTGACGTGTGGACCCCACACGTCAGGTTTGACCCGAGCCGGCCCCTGTTGACTTGCTGACGTCATGCCAACGTCATGCTGACGCAATAAGTATTTTCTGGATTTAAAAATA
>NW_021179902.1:0-1924 GCF_002162155.2 Triticum dicoccoides | reverse complement strand
TGCGTAAGCTGGTCTCCCCAAAATGGCATGGTATGCACTCTGAAAATCCACGACCTCAAACGTCAACTTTTCTTTGCGAAAATGTTTCGAATCACCAAACACCACGTCCAAAGCTATTTGGCCGAGTGACTCGGCTTTCTTCCCTGGTATAACTCCATGAAAGCTCATGTTACTAGTGCTCAGTCGGGACATCGGAATGCCCATTCCTTTCAGTGTGTCTGCATACAACAAATTCAGCCCGCTTCCACCGTCCATCAGCACTTTTGTCAGTCGAGTGCCTTCGACAACTGGATCGACCACCAAAGCTTGCCTCCCAGGGGTGGCAATATGAGTCGGGTGATCAGATTGGCCGAATGTGATGGGTATTTGAGACCATTTCAGATAATTTGCTTTTGCTGGGGCAACCATGTTCACCTCTCGGTTAATGACTTTCAGTCGACTCCTGCTTTCCACATCTGCAAAGATCATCAGAGTGGAGTTGATATGCGGATATCCTTCCTCACTGTCCTCCTTGTCTTCGGCCTTGTCCGACTCCTTCTCCTTGTCCTTAGACTGTTTTTCCTGAAACTGCTGGATCAGGAGTCGACATTGGCGAGTGGTGTGCTTCGGGTAGATGATATTCCCCTCTTCGTCTTTCTTCGTGTGGATGTGACATGGCATATCCATTACGTCGTTCCCTTCTTTATCCTTTAACTTCTTGGGGTTCCAAGATCCTTTTGGTTTCCCCTTAAACTTTCCTTGAGTGACGGCCAGAGCCTCTCCAGGAGCTGCCGGTTCAGCCTTCCGCTTCTGTTTCCGACTGGTGTTTCCTTTTTCCGACTGACTCGGCTTGTGTTTGCCGCTTCGGAGTCGGTCTTCTTCTTCGCCGTTGGCGTACTTGGTAGCAATCTCCATCATCCGACTCAAGGTCATGTCACTGGTTCGACCAAACTTCAAACTCAGTTCTCTGTTCTTGACGCCATCTTTGAAGGCGCAGACTGCCTGATGATCGGACACATTCTCCACAGTGTGGTGCAAAGTGATCCACCTCTGAATATACTCTCTGAGAGTCTCATTAGCCTTCTGCACGCAGACTTGCAACTCTGTCAATCCAGTTGGTCGCTTGCAAGTCCCTTCAAACGTTCTGATGAACACTCGGGACAGATCTTCCCAAGTGTAAATGCTGCTAGGAGGTAATTGAGTCAACCATGCCCTGGCAGAACCTTCCTGCATAAGGGGCAAATGCTTCATGGCCACCTCGTCGTTCCCACCACCAATCTGAACTGCCACTCGGTAATCTTCAAGCCAAGTTTCAGGCTTAGACTCACCAGTGAACTTGCTGACTCCTGTTGCCAACCTGAAATTGGGAGGGATAACTGCAGCTCTGATTGCTCTGCTGAAGCATTCAGGTCCAGAAACATGCACTCGACTGCTCGTCGGTGCATCTCTGTCGAGTCCGCCTTGGTGGGCTCTGTTCCGGTCGACCAAACCTTGCACGATAATGGATCGCGTGTCGAAGCCTGGTTCTCTGGGGTCGACTGGAATCCTTCGCCCTGTACTGTACTGACGTCTGTCATCTTGCTGTCGAGGAGCGTAAGACCCACCCCTCGAAGGGGAATTGGGCCCTCGACGCCTATCATCTCGGTCGAGTCGGTCGCCATATTGATCTCGCCGATTCTCGCGCCCTTCACGCCGCGGAGGCGATCTGGGGCTGTGAGCCGACTGAACCGTATTCGCAGTGACGGATCGACTGTGAATTCTGTTGCGCGACTGAGACACGGCTGAATTCTGATCTCCTGCTGCCCGGAGCAGATCCCTGATCTGCAGCAAACCTCTGCCAGCTTCCGACTGCGAAGGCTGGATGGACTCTGCTATACGGGTCGCAGCTGCTAAATTCTGGATTGGGGTTCGATATACCTGAGTCGGCGGGAAGAGTTGACGTCGA
>NW_021179901.1:0-18963 GCF_002162155.2 Triticum dicoccoides | reverse complement strand
AGTCTGCCAAGGGCGGACTGACCGAAGCCTGCACTAGCCTTCTAACAGGCTTTGAGGTAAGTAATAAAATTGTGAAAGTATATCACAGTGTAGACAGTAGCCCCTGATGCTCTATTCGGTGTTCGGAAAGAAAAACCAAACAGAGGATCAAATAATTTTCGCTGGAGTCTAACATGAGATGTCTATGTGAATAAGCAGGCGTCACTGCTAGCTGCTACTGCTCATATTGCGGAGGTCTCTGGACTAAAGTAGGACATAGAGCGGTCTGAGGAAGAACTCGGCCTCGTGAAGAGGCAGCTGGAAGAAAGCCAAGGTATGAAAATACCCAGCATGTACATTTATGAAGGATAAATGGTTCATTCTTATTAAAGCATCATGAACTTTGTTAGGGGCCACGACCGAGGTAGTGGCCCTTAAAAAGGCATTAACCGAGGCCAAAGACAAAGCAGCCGAGGAACGCACCGCGCGCGAGAAGTAGGAGACCCGTGTTCACAAGGTTCAGCAAGAGCTCCAGGATACCATCAAGAAGTACGAATCCTTGGAGCGTGACTCTAAGACTCAAGAGTCCGAGCTTGCCAAGGCCCTCCAGAGCGCTCAAGACGCCAGAACAGAAGCTTAGAGGGCCCTCCAGGAGGTCCAGGCAGCCAAGAAGATTGTGGCAGGTAAGGCTTTTCCTATGCAAAGCAAGAATGTAAAGGAGACATTCTTTTTACTTACCCGATTTTGGAGTTCTCCAGGAGCGTTTGTGGATCTGCTGCGCAGCATATCAGATGCCGTAGAGTTCTATCGAGCCAAAGAAGGGAGCTCTATGGAGAAGCTGTTCTGGTCCCAATACATTGGGTCAGAACATACAATGCCCTTTAACGACTAGCTGAAACAGCTGGTCGAGCTACACAAGGCGGCCGAACTGGCCATGAAGGACCTAATAGTCCGGCTATGGCCTGCCGAGCCCATGCCCAGTAGCTACTTCGGACTTGTGAAGCGGCTTGTTAGTGCCTGCCCGCGGCTTGAAGCCGTAAAGCGGTCGGTTTGCATTGAAGGTGCGCGGATGGCTTTTGCCCGTGCGAAGACGCATTGGGCGAAGATGGACGCCACAAAGCTGATGACCGAGGGGCAGCCTGAGGGAAAGGAGCACCGCCGACCCGAACTGTACTATAACAGTGTCCTGGAGGGATCCCGCCTTGTGGCGGAGCAATGTTCGAAGGACGTAATCTTTGAATGAATGTATTCTCCTATCCTGTTCTGTTATATAGAACAAGTTCGTTATGCAATATTGTGCTTGATTATTTAAAATTTAACCTCCTGTGCGGCCATTTTGTGAAATCTGAGAGTTGGCCAGTCATCGGCTTCTGCTCTCACGTAACTAGTACGGGGGTGTTCAGGATAAATCTACACACTCTTTATCCAAATCTTTGGTCCTTTAAGGAGGTGTTTAGCGCAGTGAACAAGGCAATCGGACTATACAGCTTTATCACCCTCACTTAGCCATAGGAGTTCGACAATTTTAAATTTTGGCGCAGCCCCTAGTATTTGGAAGGCCGAACTTGGGGTGCTATAAAACGCCTGATCGGACAAAACCGATTCATCGCATAAAGCGGAAAAAATCTTTAAGGATTTGGAACCTCTCGAACAGTGACCAGCGCTCGCCGCATCATGACAATCAGTTTTTAGCTTTCTCTATTGAGGTGCTCGTCCGGGAGAACCGGGACACAATCGCAGTAGTTCTCCCTGTGCCGCCTTAGCCGATATAGCGGAATGTAAGGTAGCAAAACATGGGAGCCGGGCAAACCCAACATTTGACCAACGACATGATTCGGAGCTGATGCATATAATGCTATACGTTCAGGGTGCTGAACTGTACTATAAAGTGTTCGGACTTTCTTGCCATGTTATGGGGTACACTGAAGCCCCTGGCAAATGAAAGTGTACCAGAATGTACGAATGCAATAAATACAAAGACAAGGAAAAAATTAAGTACAGAGCGGACGCTGCAAATTATTTTCCATTGTAATTTGATTAATACGTCAAGGCGTATGTGTACAAGTAGTGCAATAAGCAAATAAGGCTATTTGACATGCCATTACCAAGAGCGGGCTGCGTGCGGGTATGTGAAATAGGAACAACAATCGTTAGCAGAGACCACCTGGAAATTCCCTTATACGTCGAAGCCCCTTGTCTTTCTTGGTGTGTCCTGCCGCGATGGGTCCGATGATCGGACTATCAGAAAAGCCTCAAGAAGAGAGAACCTGAAAGGAGGAGAAAAAGTGAAGGTATGCGGATCTAGGGGCGGCTGAGCCGCGTTGTGGACCACTGTCTGAATGTGCCTCCGTCTGTGCCCACGGTATTTTAAGTGCATAATTATGTACGCGCGACACGAATTGCACTGCTTGAATGGGACTAGAACGGAGGCCGGATTGCTAGGTGAGCTCTAGACGAGCCTGGTGGTCTTTTTGCAGAGTAGTTCGGACTCGCTTGACGGTGTCCCGGGCTTTATAGCCGAATTGAGGGTCTTCCTAGGAAGTCTGCTCTGTACTTCTGCTACGAGGGTTGCGGTGTGCTCCTCCGTATGGAGGGAACGTTCCGTATTCCCATTGATTGTTATAATGCCACAGGGTCCGTGCATCTTGAGCTTGAGGTAAGCATAATGCGGCACCGCATTGAATCGAGTGAATGCAGTTCGTCCAAGCAGTGCATGATAACCACTGCAGAAGGGGACGATGTCGAAGATTAACTCTTCGTTTCGGAAATTATCCGGGGATCCGAAGACCACTTCTAGTGTGATTGAGCCTGTACAGAAGGTCTCTACACATGGTATGACACCTTTAAAGGTGGTTTTGGTGGGCTTGATCCTCGAGGGATCGATACCCATTTTGCGCACTGTATACTGATAGAGCAGGTTCAGGCTGCTGCCACCGTCCATGAGGACTCGTGTAAGGTGGAATCCGTCGATGATAGGGTCGAGCACTAGTGCGGCTGAGCCGCCATGACGGATGCTGGTCAGATGGTCCC
Source organism: Triticum dicoccoides (assembly GCF_002162155.2). Taxonomy (NCBI): domain Eukaryota; kingdom Viridiplantae; phylum Streptophyta; class Magnoliopsida; order Poales; family Poaceae; genus Triticum; species Triticum dicoccoides. The sequence continues at coordinate 15,954 of NW_021179901.1, read as the reverse complement.
TTCGATCAAAGGTGATCGAACAAGTGGACCATGTGTTGTATTTTGGGGCGGCTGGCTCCATCGCATAGATGTCCCGTAGAGCGCGCTTCTGCTCCCTTTTGGGGATATGGGTAGCGTATATCATGTTCACCGTTATGACTTGGGGGGGAGGGAGGAATTTCTTCTGTCCCCCTATGTTCGGTGGCCGGGGCTCCTCGTCGTCATCGCTATGCAGCCCCTTTTCCTTGTTTTCGGTATTTAACTTGCCGTCTATTTAAAGACCCATCATTCTCTATTGGCATGATTGGCTGGTTTATCAGGGGTGCCATGGATTTGGCATGGACGATCGAGTATGTGGTCCAAGCTGGACAGGCCTGGATTGTTTCTCTTAAATGGCTTCTTCTGCTGACCGGACTTGGAGCCACTGAATCCGGCGTTGACCGCCGTGTCTTCGGCATTGTTGCCATTACTTTGACGCTTGTGTCTATTGCGTTGAGGCTTGCCGTTGCTATCTCTGGCTACAGAAGTGCCAGGTTTGCTTGAGGTGGTATGGCTACGAGCTAGCCAGCTGTCCTCGCCCGCGCAAAAGCGGCTCATGAGCATTGTAAGGGCTGGCATGGATTTCGGATTCTCTTGTCCAAGGTGTCGGGCAAGCCATTCGTCACGGATGTTATGCTTAGTGGGAGATACTTGATGGCATGGAGATCGTCACCGCGGGCCATATGAATGTGGAGAAGGAAGTCTTCGATCCACACCGCGGATCTGTTACCCCATCATATGATTCAATGTTTACGGGTTTAAACCCTTCTGGGAATTCATGTTCCATTACTTTATTAGTGAAGCATAGGGGGTGTGCAGCGCCTCTATGTCGGGCTACGTCGCAACGCAGTTCAGATTGAGCTGGTCTGCGGTATTCGGCCAGGACGGGTTTATTATACCTTGCATGGTAACCTCATGTATCGGGACGCACTCCCGTGATCCATAGATCGATCTGGTCTGGCCTGCGATGTTCTCCAAATCGTACCACAGGTCGTGCGTGTATCCCCGAGCTGTTGTGTTTCTATTTGTTTGGCGAGGTAATGCGGGCTGGGCCTTCATTTTGTCCCTGCCACGCGGTGGTCGGGCAACTGGTAGTGCTGGTTCCAAGGCTTCGGGTAACTTCTGTTTAGGCGTTCGAGTCCATATTCCTCGGCTGTCAGGACCTCAATCCATCTATCAGTCAGTAGATCTTGATCAGCTGGAAGCTGCTGCTGCTTCTTCTTCATGCTCTTCGAAGTGGCTATAAGCCGATGCCTGAAGCGCTCCTGCTCGGCGGGATCCTTAGGCACGGTAAATTCGTCGTCGCCGAGGCTCACCTCGTCCTCGAAGGGAGGCATGTAATTATCGTCCTCCGAATCTTTATTCATGGCTTGTTCATCAGGGCTGGTTTGCCCGTCCTCCCGTCCGGCCTGCTTGAAGCTTGGTTGGGCAGGGTCGTCTTCTTCTTTGGCATCGCCCGGAGTGCTATTGTCTCCTGTGTCGGTATTGCTGTTTTTACCATGGCGTGGTTTAGAGCGGCACCGCTGACGTCGGCGCTTCGGCTGCTTCTCAGGAGGCTTATCCTCAACTTGGTCCTTTTTGTCATCGCCATTGGCTTCTTTGGGTGTATCCACCATGTAAATGTCATATGACGAGGTGGCTATCCATCGCCCTGTGGGCGGTGGTTCCTGTTCTTCTATTGCATCGTCGTCCATACCGTCGATGTCTTCGGAGTTGAAATTAAGCATGTCGGTTAAGTCATCGACAGTGGCTATCAAGTGGGTGGTGGGTGGGTAACGAAGTTCGTCGTCCGCTTCCTACTCAAGCCGGACATAGTTCGACCAAGAATTTCCTTCCAAGGAGAGGGATTTCAAAGATTTTAACACGTCGCCCATGGGCGAGTGTTGGAAGATGTCCGCGGAGGTGAACTCCAAGATCGGCGCCCAGTTGGATTCAGTGGGTGCGGATACACGCAGTTCAGAACGTATGGCCGGAGGTGAGTCCGAGGGTCCGATGACACATGCCTCGTTAGAGGTAAGATCTGTGTTCGGCTCAAGCGCCATTGAGTATGCGTCTTCCGTGGTGGGGTTTAGCACCTTGTCCTTGGACGATGTGTTCTGCTCTGGGTCTAGGGCCAGGGCAATCACAGGCGCTGTCTCCTGAGTACGGCATGATGTCAGATCTAAGTCATGATCATCGTGGCTGCCGGGTGCGGCTGTCATGGGCTCGGATCCGTCGAAGATTAAGTCTCTGTGGATGTCGGCTATTTAGTTTAAGCTTCCAAGCCTGACCTGATGGCCAGGGGCGTAGATGTCGATCTGCTCTAGATGGCCAAGCGAATTGGCCCGCAGAGCGAAGCCGCCAAATACGAAGATCTATCCGAGGAGAAAGGTCTCACCCTGGATCGAGTTGTTGATGATCGAAGGAGCCATCAAGCCTTATGATGGCGGCACAGTGGAACTCTCAATGAAATCACCAATGTCGGTGTTAAAACCGGCGGATCTCGGGTAGGGGGTCGCGAACTGTGCGTCTAAGGCTAATGGTAACAGGAGGTGGGGGACACGATGTTTACCCAGGTTTGGGCCCTCTCGATGGAGGTAATACCCTACTTCCTGCTTGATTGATCTTGATGATATGAGTATTACAAGAGTTGATCTACCACGAGATCATAGAGGCTAACCCTTGAAGCTAGCCTATGATTATGATTGTAGTTGTCCTACGGACTACGCCCTCCGATTTATATAGACACCGGAGGAGGCTAGGGTTACACAGAGTCGGTTACAGAGAAGGGAATCTACATATCCGAATCGCCAAGCTTGCCTTCCACGCAAAGGAGAGTCCCACCCAGACCTGGGACGAAGTCTTCTATCTTGTATCTTCATAGTCCAACAGTCCGGCTAAAGTATATAGTCCGGCTATCCGAGGACTCCCTCAATCGCGAGGGACAAAATCAACCTGTTTGGTGTCATCTGCCGACTTAAACTTCAGCAATGGGTCATGCTCTGTTGTTGGCTTCTTCAAAGGGGTCATATCCGCTGGGTCAACATTGTCTTTATAAAACTTCAGCTCCTCCATTGCACAGACTGACTCAACATAAGCGACATCGCCTTCTTCACATTCCAGTGCTATTTTCATGTCACCATGTACTATGATGGTACCTTTGCGACCCGACATCTTAAGCTGGATATACACATAATAAGGTTATACCATAAATTTGGCGTAAGCCGCCGTCCAAAGAGAGCATGCTAGGGGCTTTCGATCTTGACCACCTCAAAGGTTAATGTCTCTACCCTATAATTGTGTTCATTGCCAAAAGCTACTTCCAAAGCAATCTTACCAACTGGATAGGCCGACTGATGTCTACTACGCAACCTTCTTCTTGTAGATGTTGTTGGGCCTCCAAGTGCAGAGGTTTGGAGGATAGCAGCAAATTTCCCTCAAGTGGATGACCAAAGGTTTATCAATCCATGGGAGGCGTAGGTTGAAGATGGTCTCTCTCAAGCAACCCTGCAACCAAATAACAAAGAGTCTCTTGTGTCCCCAACACACCCAATACAATGGTAAATTGTATAGGTGCACTAGTTCGGTGAAGAGATGGTGATACAAGTGCAATATGGATGGTAGATATAGGTATTTGTAATCTGAAAATATAAAATGAGCAATGTAGCAAGCGATAAAAGTGAGCGTAAACGGTATTGCAATGCTAGGAAACAAGGCCTAGGGTTCATACTTTCACTAGTGCAAGTTCTCTCAACAATAATAACATAATTGGATCATATAAGTATCCCTCAACATGCAACAAAGAGTCACTCCAAAGTCACTAATAGCGGAGAACAAACGAAGAGATTATTGTAGGGTACGAAACCACCTCAAAGTTATTCTTTTCGATCGATCTATTCAAGAGTCCGTAGTAAAATAACATGAAGCTATTCTTTCCGTTCGATCTATCCTAGAGTTCGTACTAGAATAACGCCTTAAGACACAAATCAACCAAAACCCTAATGTCACCTAGATACTCCAATGTCACATCGAGTATCCGTGGGTATGATTTTACAATATGCATCACACAATCTCAGATTCATCTATTCAACCAAGACAAAGTACTTCAAAGAGTGCCCCAAAGTTTCTACCGGAGAGTCAAGACGAAAACATGTGCCAAGCCCTATGCATAAGTTCACAAGGTCACTGAACCCGCAAGTTGATCACCAAAACATACATCAAGTAGATCACGTGAATATCCCATCATCACCACAGATAAGCACATGCAAGACATGCATCAAGTGTTCTCAAATCCTTAAAGACTCAGTCCGATAAGATAACTTCAAACGGAAAACTCAATCCATTACAAGAGAATAGAGGGGGAGAAACATCATAAGATCCAACTATAATAGCAAAGCTCGCGGTACATCAAGATCGTGGCAAATCAAGAACATGAGAGAGAGAAAGAGAGATCAAACACATATCCCCTGGTACATACCCTCAGCCCGAGGGTGAACTACTTCCTCCTCATCATGGAGAGCGCCGGGATGATGAAGATGGCCACCGGTGAGGGATCCCCCCTCCGGCAGGGCGTCGGAACTGGGTCCTGATTGGTTTTTGGTGGCTACATAGGCTTGCGATGGAGGAACTCCCGATCTATTGTGTTCCTGGATATTTTTAGAGTATATGGGTATATATAGGAGGAAGAAGTAGGTCAGTGGAGCTGTGAGGGGCCCACGAGGGTGGGGGCGCGCCTAGGGGGGCAGGCACGCCTCCCTGCCTCGTGGCCTCCTTGCTTTTTTCTTGACGCCCACTTCAAGTCCTCTGGATCACGTTTGTTCCAAAAATCACTCTCCCGAAGGTTTCATTCCATTTGGACTCCGTTTGATATTCCTTTTCTGTGAAACACTAAAATAGGCAAAAAACAACAATTTGGACCGGGCCTCCGGTTAATAGGTTAGTCCCAAAAATAATATAAAAGTATATAATAAATCCCATTAAACATCCAAAATAGATAATATAATAGCATGAATACTTCATAAATTATAGATACGTCGGAGACGTATCAGCATCCCCAAGCTTAATTCCTGCTCGTCCTCGAGTAGGTAAATGATAAAAGAAATAATTTATGAAGTGTGAATGCTAGCAGGTGCATAAGTTTGATCAATGATAACTTCAATCAGCTTTTCTAGCATCATTATATGTCATAACAGAAGCTCATCTCATAAAACTTTCACGATCAAGTAACAAGCTATTCACATGTTAAAGAATAGACCATAAAGTTTCTTGGAAACTAACAAACTATGTTCTCAGTCATCAAACAATTGCAATTCATCTTATTTTCAGGAAGGGTCTATGTAAGAGCTTTGATTTAGAAAATCCCACATACTCAACTATCATATAGTCTTCCATGATTGCTACCACTCAAAGCATATTTTTAGAACAAATATCATCCATCGAACATAGAGAAAGATAGGGGCTTAATGTTTCGCCTCCCAACTTACTTATCATATAGATAATTGTCAACAATAATAATTCATGATCAAATATATTTGAATGGCCATATATGCTTAGATCTTTCCCATCACATGATGCTTGCCAACTAAAGAGTAGGTTGGAATGAGAAGGAATACTACCGGCCCTTGCATAAAAGTAAAAGATAGGCCCTAGGCAGAGGGAAGTAGGAATTTGCAGAGGTGCCAAAGCTCAAAGCTTTAAAACAGAGATGAAAATAATTTTGAGAGGTATGCTTTCATTGTCAAGATAACGACCAAGAGTTCCCAATATCTTCCTTACTAAATACATTATAGGCGGTTCCCAAACAGAATGGTAAAGTTTTTACTCCCCCTCCACCAACAATCACACTCCATGGCTTGTCCAATACAATGGGTGCCGTCCAACTATCAACAATCCTGGGGGAGTTTTGTTTAAATTATTTGCGAATTTGTTTTTGATCTTTGATCATAGGACTGGGCATCCCAGTTACCAGCCATTTTCTCGTGAATGATGAGCGGAGTCCACTCATCGTGAGAATAACCCACCTAGCATGGAAGATACTGACAGCCCCTAGTCGCCACATGAGCGATTCGGGCATACAAATCAGATTATTATTTGAAGGTTTAGAGTTTGGCACATGCAAATTTACTTGGAACGACAGATAAATACCGCATATAGGTAGATATGGTGGACACTCATGGAAAAAACTTGGTTCAAGGAATTTGGACGCACAAGCAGTATTCCCACTTAGTACAGATATTTTGGCTAGCAAAGGATTCTAAATAGCAAGCACCACATGTTAGAGGATCCATAACAATATAACTTCTATACAAATATACCCAAGCATAACTCATTATGTTGTCTTCCTTGTCCAACTTCAACTAATTTGCTCAGGTTTGAAAATAATTAATGGGGCTCACAATCATAGAAGATGTCCAAGATAGTATATTTATATGTGAAATCTCTCTTCCTTCAATATTATTTCATGAATTGTTTAAGTGACCAATACAATGTTTGCTAACCTTCAATAAATTTACCACCTCTACTTCTTATATGTGAAGTCATTACTCCCCATGGGATAAGCATATGAAAAATATATAATTTCAGATTTATGCTATTCAAATCATTCATCCATTTACTCATAGGATATAAGTGAAGCACATGAGTAAATGACAAGCTAATCTAAAAAGATATAAGTGAAGATCAATGAGTAGTTGACTAATTATGTAGCTATGTGAAGACTCTCTCTCATTTAAGAATTTTAGATATAATGTATTTTATTCAAACAACAAGCAAATAAAATAAAATAAAATGACGCTCCAAGCAAAACACATATCATGTGGTGAATAAAAATATAGCTCCAAGTAAAGTTACCGATGAACGGAGAAGAAAGAGGGGATGCCATCGAGGGCATCCCCAAGCTTAGGCTCTTGGTTGTCCTTGCATATTACCTTGGGGTGCCTGGGTCATCCCCAAGCTTAGGCTCTTTCCACTCCTTATTCCATACTCCATCGAATCTTTACCCAAAACTTGAAAACTTCACAACACAAAACTCAACAGAAAACTCATAAGCTCCGTTAGTATAAGAAAATAAATCACCACTTAGTTACTGTTGTGAACTCATTCTAAATTCATATTGGTGTAATATCTACTGTATTCCAACTTCTCTATGGTTCATACCCTCTGATACTACTCATAGATTCATCAAAATAAGCAAACAACACATAGAAAACAGAATCTATAAAAAATAGAACAGTCTGAAGTAATCTGTATCATTAAAATACTTCTGTAAATCCAAACATTCTGAAATAAATTGGTGGACCTGAGGATTTTGTCTATTAATCATCTTTAAAAAAATCAACCTAAAGTCGCTCTCCAGTAAAAAATTACAGCTAATCTTGTGAGCACAAAGTTTCTGTTTTTTACAGCAAGATCGCAAAGACTTCACCCAAGTCTTCCCAAAGGTTCTACTTGGCACAAACACTAATTAAAACATAAAAACACATCTAAACAGAGGCTAGATGAATTATTTATTACTAAACAGGAACAAAAAGCAAGGAAGAAAAATAAAATTGGGTTGCCTCCCAACGAGCGCTATCGTTTAACGCCCCTAGCTAGGCATGATGATTTCAATGATGCTCACATAAAAGATAAGAATTGAAACATAAAGAGAGCATCATGAAGAATATGATTAGCACATTTAAGTCTATCCCACTTCCTATGCATAGGGATTTTGTGAGCAAACAACTTATCGGAACAATAATCAACTAGCATAGGAAGGCAAAAAAAAGTATAACTTCAAAATTTTTAACACATAGAGAGGAAACTTGATATTATTGCAATATGTAATAGCATATGATCCTCTCTCATAATAATTTTCAGTAGCATCATGAATGAATTTAACCATATAACCAGCACCAAAAGCATTCTTTTCATGATCTACTTGCATATAAATTTTACTACTCTCCACATAAGCAAATTTATTCTCATCAATAGTAGTGGGAGAAAACTCAACAAAAATAAATATCATGTGAAGCATAGTCCAATTGAAAATTAAAATGATGATGACAAGTTTCATGGTTAACTTTATTATTTATAGCATACGTGTCATCACAATAATCATCATAAATAGGAGGCATGCTTTCATCATAATAAATTTGCTCATCAAAACTTGGGGGACTAAACATATCATCTTCATCAAACTTAGGATCCCCAAGCTTGTGGCTTTGCATATAATTAGCATCATAGGTATTCAAAGAATTCATACTAACAACATTGCAATCATGCTCATCATTCAAAGATTTAGTGCCAAACATTTTAATGCATTCTTTCTCTAGCAATTGAGCACAATTATCGGAATCCTTATTTTCACGGAAGACATTTAAAAGATGAAGCATATGAGGCACCCTCAATTCCATTTTTTTGTAGTTTTCTTTTATAGATTAAACTAGTGATAAAATAAGGAACTAAAAGATTCGATTGCAAGATCTAAAGATATACCTTCAAGCACTAACCTCCCCGGCAACAGCGCCAGAAAAGAGCTTGATGTCTACTACACAACCTTCTTCTTGCAGACGTTGTTGGGCCTCCAAGTGCAGAGGTTTGTAGGACAGCAGCAAATTTCCCTCAAGTGGATGACCTAAGGTTTATCAATCCGTGGGGGGCGTAGGTCGTAGATGGTCTCTCTCAAGCAACCCTACAACCAAATAACAAAGAGTCTCTTGTGTCCCCAACACACCCAATACAATGGTAAATTGTATAGGTGCACTAGTTCGGGGAAGAGATGGTGATACAAGTGCAATATGGATGGTAGATATAGGTATTTGTAATCTGAAAATATAAAAACAGCAAGGTAGCAAGTGATAAAAGTGAGCGTAAGCTGTATTGCAGTGCTAGGAAGCAAGGCCTAGGGTTCATACTTTCACTGGTGCAAGTTCTCTCAACAATAATAACACAATTGGATCATATAACTATCCCTCAACATGCAACAAAGAGTCACTCCAAAGTCACTAATAGCAGAGAACAAACGAAGAGATTATTGTAGGGTACGAAACCCCCTCAAAGTTATTCTTTCCGACCGATCTATTCAAGAGTCCGTAGTAAAATAACATGAAGCTATTCTTTCTGTTCGATCTATCCTAGAGTTCGTACTAGAATAACCCTTAAGACACAAATCAACCAAAACCCTAATGTCACCTAGATACTCCAATGTCACATTAAGTATCCGCGGGTATGATTATATGATATGCATCACACAATCTCAGATTCATCTATTCAACCAACACAAAGTACTTCAAAGAGTGCCCCAAAGTTTCTACCGGAGAGTCAAGACAAAAATGTGTGCCAACCCCTATGCATAAGTTCACAAGGTCACTGAACCCGCAAGTTGATCACCAAAACATACATCAAGTAGATCACGTGAATATCCCATTGTCACCACAGATAAGCACATGCAATACATACATCAAGTGTTCTCAAATCCTTAAAGACTCAATCCGATAAGATAACTTCAAAGGGAAAACTCAATCCATTACAAGAGAATAGAGGGGGAGAAACATCATAAGATCCAACTATAATAGTAAACCTCGCGGTACATCAAGATCGTGTCAAATCAAGAACACGAGAGAGAGAGAGAGAGAGATCAAACACATAGCCACTGGTACATACCCTCAGCCCCGAGGGTGAACTACTCCCCCTCGTCATGGAGAGCGCCGGGATGATGAAGATGGCCACCGGTGAGGGATCCCCCCTCCGGCAGGGTGCCGGAACAGGGTCCCGATTGGTTTTTTGTGGCTAGAGAGGCTTGCGACAGCGGAACTCCCAATCTATTGTGTTCCTGGATGTTTTTGGATTATATGGGTATATATAGGAGGAAGAAGTAGGTCGGTAGAGCTGTGAGGGGCCCACGAGGGTGGGGGCGCGCCCAGGGGGTAGGCGCGCCTCCCTGCCTCGTGGCCTCCTTGCTTGTTTCTTGACGTCCACTCCAAGTCCTCTGGATCTTAATTGTTCCAAAAGTCACTCTCCCAAAGGTTTCATTCCGTTTGGACTCCGTTTGAATTCCTTTTCTGCGAAACACCGAAATAGGCTAAGAACGACAATTTGGACTGGGCCTCCGGTTAATAGGTTAGTCCCAAAAATAATATAAAAGTGTATAATAAAGCCCATTAAACATCCAAAACAGATAATATAATAGCATGAACACTTCATAAATTATAGATACGTTGGAGACGTATCACCGACTTACCGGGCACCACTCCATGAAAAATGGTAGAGGACGACTTAAGATCCTTGCCAGTCAGGTTCATCCGGCAAAAAGTTTCATAATAAAGGATGTTGATACTGCTGCCTCCATCCATGAGCACCTTAGTGAACTTGTAACCTCCAACCTGAGGTGCCACCACCAAAGCTAGCTGACCTGGATTATCAATCTTGGGCGGGTGATCCTGAGGCTCCATACGACTAGTTACTTGATACATCTCCAACGTATCTATAATTTATGAAGCATTCATGCTATATTAGTATCTGTTTTGAATGATTATGGGCTTTATTATACACTTTTATATTACTTTTGGGACTAACCTATTAACCGGAGGCCCAGCCCATATTGCTGTTTTATTGCCTGTTTCAGTATTTCGAAGAAAAGGAATATCAAACGGAGTCCAAACGGAATGAAACCTTCGGCATCGTGATTTTTTGGATGATTATCATCCTCGAGGCTTGGAGATCAAGTCAGAAGATCCTCGAGGAGCCCAGGAGATAGGGGGTGTGCCCCCCCTACAGGGCGCAGCCCCCTATCTTGTGGACCCCTCGAGCACCCCCCGACCGTCTTCTTTCGCCTATATATTGCCCCGTACCCTAAAAACATAAAATATCAAGATAGATCGGGAGTTCCGCCGCCGCGAGCCTCTGTAGCCACCAAAAACCTCTCGGGAGCCCGTTCCGTCACCCTACCGGAGGGGGAACCCATCACTGGTGGCCATCTTCATCATCCCGGCGCTATCCATGACGAGGAGGGACTAGTTCACCCTCGAGGCTGAGGGTATGTACCAGTAGCTATGTGTTGGCACGATCTTGATGTATCCCGAGCTTTGCTATTGTAGTTGGATCTTATGATGTTTCTCCCCCTCTACTCTCTTGTGATGAATTGAGTTTCCCCTTTGAAGTTATATTATCGGATTGAGTCTTTTATGAGAAAACTTGATGTATGTCTTGCCGTGCTTATCTGTGGTGACAATGGGATATCATGTGCCACTTGATCTATGTTTTGGTGACCAACTTGCGGGTTCCGCCCATGAACCTATGCATAGGGGTTGGCACACGTTCTTGACTCTCCGGTAGAAACTTTGGGGCACTCTTTGAAGTACTTTGTGTTGGTTGAATAGATGAATCTGAGATTGTGTGATGCATATCGTATAATCATGCCCACGGATACTTGAGGTGACAATGGAGTATCTAGGTGACATTAGGGTTTTGGTTGATTTGTGTCTTATGGTGTTATTCTAGTACGGACTCTTGAGTAGATTGATCTGAAAGAATAACTTTGAGGTCGTTTCGTACCCTACCATAATCTCTTCGTTTGTTCTCCGCTATTAGTGTCTTTGGAGTGACTCTTTGTTGCATGTTGAAGGCTTGTTATATGATCTGTCTATGTTATTATTGTTGAGAGAACTTGCACTAGTGAAAGTATGAACCCTAGGCCTTGTTTCCTAGCATTGCAATACCGTTTACGCTCACTTTTATCACTCTTTACCTTGCTGTTTTTATTATTTCAGATTACAAAAACCTTTATCTACTATCCGTATTGCACTTGTATCACCATCTCTTCGCCGAACTAGTGCACCTATACAAATTACCATTGTATTGGGTGTGTTGGGGACACAAGAGACTCTTTGTTATTTGGTTGCAGGGTTGCTTGAGAGAGACCATTTTCATCCTACGCCTCCTAAGGATTGATAATCCTTAGGTCATCCACTTGAGGAAAATTTGCTACTGTCCTACAAACCTGTGCATTTGGAGGCCCAACAACATCTACAAGAAGAAGGTTGTGTAGTAGACATCAAGCTCTTTTCTGGCGCCGTTGCCGAGGAGGTGAGTGCTTGAAGGTATATCTTTAGATCTTGCAATCGAATCTTTTTGTTGCGTGTTTTATCACTAGTTTAGTTTATTAAAGAAAACTACAAAAAAATGGAGTTAAGTTTGTCTCGTACTCTTCGTCTTTTTAATATCTTTCGTGAGTATGATGGAAAGGAAAATTGTGCTCAAGTGCTAGAAGAAGAATTCATTAGAATGATTGATACTAAATCTTTGAATGATGAGCATGATTGCAATGTTGTTAGTATGAACTCCTTGAATATCCATAGTACTAATGATGATTGCTCTAGTCATGATGGGAATATATCTTATGAGCATGTCAACTTTTGTGGAGTGCATGTTTGCATGAACACACCTTATAGAGAAGATACATATTTCAAGAATCATAAGTATTTAGAAACTATGAGGTTGCAAGAAAGGCTAGATAAGAGTGCGGAGAATTTAAGATATCTTTCCCGTTGTGAATTTTGCAATAAATAAGATCATTTACATCTCCAATGCAAATTGTTTCATGATCGGATCGTGTCCAAAAATTGTGATGATTTGATCTCCCTTTCTCATTAGAATGAACTTAGATTGCTTTTGGGTTGTGAAGAGTTGAAAGTTTAACTAAGCCTATTCCAGAATTTAATCTTAGGCATTTCCTTGATATTGATCTAGAAAAGATTTATATGTTTTGTGCGGTGAATTGCATTGAAAATCCTTATATTGCCAATTACATAAAGAAAAGAAAGCAAATAGAAGATGATGAGAATACTAATGAAAGGGAAGAGACTTCCCAATATCCTCCTATTATTTCTCATGATGAATCAGGTAACGAGGAGGAGCTTTCTATTCAACCAATCTCATCAATAAGGAGCTCAAAGAGGCAGGTTGAACCTACACATAATGTGAAGAAGAAAAAGAAAAGAAGGAGCAACAAAGGTATCCCTCCCAAATGATGTCGCTCCTACTACTCATTGTGATGATGATAATTGCTTTACTATTGGTGCTATCCATATTTTTAACGGTGAGAGTGATTAAGCTTATGATATGAAAGGGCCCAAGCTTGGGGAAGCTATGTTTGATGAGTATGAAATATTTGAGAATATATTTGCTGAAATTAATGTTTGTCCCAAACTTGGGGATGCTACGTTTAGTGAAGATGATATTTTTAGCATCCCAAGTTTTGTTATGCAAAGTTGTTACGATGATAGCATACCTCCTACCTATGATGATTATATTGATGAAAGTGGGTTCGGAAGAGTGTCAACTTTAGGAAGTAGTGATCCCACTATTTTGGAGAATGTTGAATCTTATAATATTTATGAAAGTGGATTTGGAAGAGTGTCAACTTTATTTAGTGATTCCACTATCTCGGGAGAGGTTTCAATCGATTATGATGAGAACAAAGTTGCTACTTATGATGATTATTGTGATGAAACTTATGCTATAAAAAGTAGTAATGAATATATTGACAACTCTTGTCATGATTATGATTACCCTTTTTCTGAAAATTACTCTTTTAATGTGGAAACAATTTTTAGTGTTCAAGTCTCTTATGATACTCCCACTATTCCGAATGAGAAGAATTTTGCCTATGTGGAGAGTAGTATATTTTCTATGGTTGTATATCATGAAAAGAATGCTTTAGGTGCTGGTTATATTGTTGAATTCATTCATGATGCTACTGAAAATTATTATGAGGGAGGAACATATGCTTGTAGGAATTGCAATAATGTCAAGTTTCCTCTCTATGTGCTTAAAATTTTGAAGTTATGCTTGTTTTTCCTTCCTATGCTAGTTGATTATTGTTCCCATAAGTTGTTTGCTCACAAAATCCCTATGCATAGGATGTAGCGACCAGACCTCAGACGGTCCGATCTCTGTGCATCAGTGTCATCCCTGGAATCAGTAACGCTGACACGCACAATACTTGGAGGATTTATAACAGAGTAGCAATCACACACTAATTACATCGAATATCTCCAAAGAGAGCTTATAACAATAAAAACGGCTTAAGGCCATCTAATAACGATAACAGCGGAAGTCTTGGAAGATAAGCGAGTCCATCAACTCCAACGACATCACTGAGTATAAGACCACGATCCTAAGGCAATCTTACTCGTTGTCTGAAAAGTCTGCAACATTAACGTTGCAGCCCGAAAACGGGTCAGCACATGGAATATGATGGCAAAATAACACATAGAGAGTAATGAAGAATAAAGCTATTCTACATGCATATATGGCTGGTGGAAAGCTCTATGGTTACAGTTTTTGCATAAAGCCAGTTTTTCCCTACTGCAAAGGAATAAATTTATTTAACTATCATGGTAGTTGTTAAACATTGAGAATGGTTGACAACATTCTCAATCCCAATTAAATATCATCATTAAAACCCAACAATATTAATTAAAGTAACATGATGAGATTCACAGGATAATCCAAGTACTAGATACTCAAAATGTCCATAACCGAGGACATGGCTAATCATGATTAGTTTGTACACTCTGCAGAGGTTTGTGCACTTTTCCCTACAAGACTTGATCTCCTCCGTTTGCTTTTCACACTGCATGGTGTTTGAGAAATGGATGACCAAGACATAGTCTTTCAGAAGCACTAGCACCTTACGATTGGGTAGACTGTACCACCTACATCCCCTACATCTGCTAGTCTACCACTGTAAGAGTTCGCACGACTTAATCAACTATGCTAGAGCCCATAATAGCATGTGGCTGCACGACTTAATCAACTATGCTCGAACCGTTTTCCCAACCTGCTACTACACGTTTTGTGAGACGGTTTTATTGGCACGTCTTGTCGAAGCAGAGATTGTGTCCCCTTATCACAAGATTCTCATCAATATGGGTGTGGGTAACCCCACCGTGCCATAAGCACGACGCTTGGGGAATAAGCAAGTTTTAGGGAAAGTGGGGAGGCACATGATTTCTGTTGCCTTTATAAAGGGATAAGTATTCCCCTTCTTCACCCACGCCTTATCCTTCCTCTGCTCATCCATTCTCGAGCTCCAACGCCCAAGCTTTCGCCTTCTCTGCAAAAATATTTCGAACATGTCCGGAGCGGGAGGCAAGTGGATGGCTTCCTCCGCAAACAAGGAAGACATCAAGAAGCTCCGAGAGGCCGCGTACTTGGCCGAAGATAGAGCGCATCGGCTTCCCGCCAAGGAGCAGATCATTCCTACCCCAGAGCCCCAGGAAAGGGTAGTGTTCCTTGCCCACTTTGTCCGCGGGCTGGGATTCCCCCTCCACCTGTTTGTCTGCGAACTGGTATTTTACTATGGGCTAGATTTCCATGATTTAGCCCCCAACTCCACCCTCAACATCTCGGCATTTATTGTCGTGTGCGAGGCCTTTCTCCGTATCCCACCTCACTTCGGCCTATGGCTAAAGACCTTCAATGTGAAGCCGAAGGTAGTGAGCGGCCAACAAGTGGAGTGCGGAGGCGCCATGGTGGGCAAGATGACCAATGTCATCTGGCCCGAAGGCTCCTTTGTGGAGACCGTGAAGGGGTGGAAATCGGGGTGGTTCTATATCACCGAGCCACGCGACACCAAATAGGCGGCGACCCCCGAATTCCGATCCGGCGTCCCCATGCGGCTTACCTCCTGGCAAGAGAAGGGCTTGGCCTGGGGCTCAGCGGAAGAGCTGACTGGGCTACAATCATGTATCCAGAACATGATAAGCAAGGACATCAAGCTTGTCAATGTGATCCAGGTTATGCTCTTCCGCCTGATTCTTCCATGCCAGGACCGGGCTTGTAATTTGTGGGAGTTCGATCCGGCTGAGCACCAAACGCTACTGGAGCTCTTCGATACAACACATGAAGACATCTGGAAGGTGCTCTTTAAGGCCGGCGAGGTACCACCGTCCACGACCGAAAATCGCGGGCTCA
>NW_021179900.1:0-2102 GCF_002162155.2 Triticum dicoccoides | reverse complement strand
ATGCGCCCGCGGATGAGCTCCCCGCGGATCAGGAGCCGGAAGAGGCGTGGCGGCGGCGGGCGAGCTCGCGATCGAAGTCGTCCAGTTCGCGGTGGCCGGCTATTGCGGTTGAGCCACCAACGCGCCCCCGCTTGTGCGCGGTCTCACCGCCTCATCCCCAAAGCCGTCCATGGCTTTCGCAGGCTCGATGGCGGTGAGAAATCGAACAGCGCGGTGGGGAATCGGGGGGAAACGCGGCTGCGGGGGATTGGGTTTCGACCCGCATCTGCCCCGCAAACCCATAGTTATACTGCTTCAGGGGTAACGTTTGCGGGCTGCGGCAAAAATATTTACGGGCTGGACGAGTATACGGCTCTGTTCTGGTCAGAAAATTGGGCCGAGCCCGTATACTCGTTGGAATTATGCGGGTTCGTATTATACGGGTCTGCTAGAGTTGCTCTA
Source organism: Triticum dicoccoides (assembly GCF_002162155.2). Taxonomy (NCBI): domain Eukaryota; kingdom Viridiplantae; phylum Streptophyta; class Magnoliopsida; order Poales; family Poaceae; genus Triticum; species Triticum dicoccoides. The sequence goes on along the minus strand of NW_021179900.1, from coordinate 1,661 downwards.
AGGGATTTATATATGTCGAGAATTCTGATAAAACACACCACTAATCCAGTCCTACATTTCACTGTCTTGTAGCCTTTCGTGTGGAGCAGCAATGGATCCTGAGCCCTTCACAAGAAGTCCAGCTCCACTCACAGCATTACCATGGATCTGCGCCGGCCTCGTGGCTTCCATGCTCCTCTGGCAAGCCGCCCGGCTACTCGACCAGCTGTGGTGGCGGCCGAGGCGGCTGGAGCAGGAGCTCCACGCCCAGGGCCTCCGTGGCACGCGGTACCGCTTTCTCACCGGCGACGTCAACGACGACAGCCGCCAGAACAGGGAGGCATCGTCGAGGCCACCCATGACCCCACGCTGCCACGACATTGGCGCCCGCGTCTTGCCATTCCTCTACGGCAACGTCCAGGAGCACGGCCCGCAGTGCATCTCCTGGTTCGGCCCCATCCCCAAGGTGACCATCACCGACCCTAGCCTGGTCAGGGAGGTGATGTCCAACAAGCTCAGCCGCCACATCGAGAAGCTCAAGTTCCCGGCGCTGACCGGGCTCCTCGCCGACGGGTTGAAGAACCATGAGGGTGACAAGTGGGCGAAGCACCGAAGGATACTCAACCCTGCCTTCCATGCCGAGAAGCTCAAGGTATTTAATTATACTTCCATGCATTCCATGTGCGCCTACCACTTAATATTCATGGCCGTCGGCGCACATACGACCATCCTTCTGTGCAGAATAGTACAGTATAAGAGTAGCATATTTTCCTTTCGCAAAAACAAAAAATAAGAGTAGCGTATTTTTTCGGTTAACTTGTGTACTATTTGTTATAGGGTTGATGGTAGGCTTACGAAGATCTTGTTGCGAGGCTCATCCATTTAGCTGGCCTGAAATTCTTTTTTTCTTTTGTTTTTTAAGCCGATTCATGTGGCGTGGATGTTCACCTTCACTTTGACATCGTTAATATAACACTAGTATTTACTACCAATGTAACTAAATATAAAACGTTTAAATTTTAACTGCAAAAGCATCTTATATTTAGCAACGGAGGGGAGTACTTTGCGCATACCACTCCATGCTATCCCTTAAAGAAGAAAAAGGGAAAATTAAACCCACGACTAATCTACTGATTATTTTTTCAACGGAATACTAAGCTTTGCTTAATTGCAGCTCATGCTGCCCGCATTTAGTGTGTGTTGTGAGGAGCTTGTTGGACGATGGGCAGAGTGTGTTGGGCCTGATGGCTCCTGGGAGGTGGATGTTTACCCGGAGCTCCAGAGCCTCACCGGAAATGTCCTCTCCCAGACAGCATTTGGCAGCAGTTACCTGGAAGGAAGAAGAATTTTTCTACTGCAGTCCGAGCAAGTTGGGCGCCTCATGACAAGAGTTCACAAGATTATCATTCCCGGTTACTTGTAAGTTATTATCTTTTTTTTTACTTTATACATGTTATTACTTTAACTTCTCCAAAAAGCCTCGTATAAAACTCAAACTGCTCCAACAAGTACACGAATTTTCTTTTGTTACCTAGTACTCCCTCCGTTCCTAAATATATGTCTTTTTAGAGATTCCATTACAAACTACATACGGATGTATGTAGACATATTTTAGAGTATAGATTTACTCATTCTGCTTCGTATGTAGTCCATAGTGGAATCTCTAAAAAGACTTATATTTA
>NW_021179899.1:0-1439 GCF_002162155.2 Triticum dicoccoides | reverse complement strand
GTTGGCTCGGTTTTCACCGGCAACCATGTCTCCCCTACTCGTAGCCGGGACAAGATGATGGATCTTGAGATCCGATCACCAAGCCTCTGGCCGGCCATCTCGGGAAGAAGATGACCACCACGTCCAGCAGTCTCACCACGCCGGGCACGCGTCGCCGCCGGCACCCCCATGGTGCCTAGAGGCCGACAAGCCCCGACGAATCCCATGCCTCGCCATCCGCCATGGCCCAGACCCCGGCACCACCAGATCCAGGTCGGATCGGGGTCCAGGGCCCCAAGCCACTATCGCCGCGGAGGCAGCACCACTGGACGGTGCCTAGCCCTCCAGCCCGCCGCTGAGTCATCGCCGGAGCTCCGCCGCGCCACGCCGCCAAACCGCCGCCGGGAACTCGCGCCGCCGCCAGAGAAGCCACAGCCGCCGCGCGTTGGAGAGGCCTCAAGCCGCAGCTGCACCGCCGCCAGGCAGGGTCGCCGCCACCCAGCACGCCCTCCGCCGCGCCGCTAGGCCCCGCCCAGCCCAGCACCGTCCCGCGCCGGACGCCAACCGCGAGAAGAGGGGCAAGATCCCCGCCGCCACCAACGCCGGCCGGTCTTTGCCCGGTGGCGCTGTGCGGTGGCGGCGGGGAGAGAGAGATCGACGGGGGGACGAGGGGCGGCGGCTAGGGTTTCCCCCGAGGACGCTCGCGGGAGCGACTCGGGGGTCGGACTATTCAAGGCCCAAACTTTTGCTCTTTTATGTTACACATCATTCTTGTTTTTTTTCTTTTCGAAGATTATATTGCATCAGTCTTATGACTTATGATCAGTGTGTTTCTACATTCAACAGGTCAAACCTGAAGAACTTACTGCGGTAATAAATGACTTCGATGAACCACGCACTTTGGCACCAACTGGATTATTCCTTGGTGGTAAGTCGCCATGAAGGCAGCCAACGCACGCGACCTCCCTCTCTCTCGCTTCCTCTCCCACGTAACCCGCCGCCACTAGCATCGCCAGCAAGAGAGCAACTGGCTGCACCGACATGGTCGGGCCTCGAGGAAGGAGTGGGTGGAGGTGAAACTGGGTGGGAGGAGAAGGCGGCGGCAGAGTCTGCTGCAGTTTCTATTTGTGACCTACCTCGACGCTGGAGGCGGCAGATCCATCCAGTCGAAGTGTCTACCGGAAGGGGTGGAGGAAGAAGCCGTTGTTGACGGACTAAGGGTCAGGTGAGGAGGATCCGCCGTGCTTGCCACCGGAAGAAGGGACCCTCTTGTGTCCTGCTTCTTCCCGAGTGTCGGCCACGCGGATAGGCCGCTAGAAGAGCCTCGATACCGAGTACTAGCTCGGCGACGACCGACGAGATCGGACGGGAAAAGTTTGGCTCCATTCGGATCTGCCGTGCCAATGCCGGCGGCGAGGAGTTCGCCACTCGCCAACGATGGCAAGGATACGGTAGACTGC
>NW_021179898.1:0-1179 GCF_002162155.2 Triticum dicoccoides | reverse complement strand
AATGCAAGGCATGGGATGGAGCTACTCAAAGAGCTTAACAAAAGTCCCTTAGTGACCTTGAGCCAAAAGGGATCAGAAAATACATTTGCCAGCATGTGAACATGGCAAAAACATAATCAGATCACAGACTTAGAGAAAAACTGGAGCATGCAAATCAGATATCACGTAGGCATGTTTACGAGCTCGATGCACTCGCTACAGAGCATGTCATGACAATATAAGCATACACCCATCAAGAATACACATTATACAAGCTATACATGGCAAGAACAATAACATAGCATGCACGGATCAACTACAACATCCTCGGCAAAATCGCTAACAAGTAGACAATCTGCCCAGATTCACGAAATAGCAAAAGTAGAGCTCGATTGACTCAATCTAGGGTGCTCCATAATTGCAAACAAAGACATGGATGGATAGAGCACTACAAGATTAACAAACCATCCTTACCGATCATCCTCAAAAGAGGCACGGATCACTAGGAAACAACATGAACATATGGCATATTGATAAAAACAGATCAAGGACTTGGTGGAATTTCTAAGTCCTTGAAATCAGCATTAACGAATGCACCACTTTGCAGGCTTGTTCTAGTCACCACACACATCACACAAATACATGGATGGCACCTCTGTAAAGATGGCAAAGCATATAACAAAACTCATGAAGAGCTCAGGGGCATATCATGCACACAATAATCATGGCAAAAATGACAAATAGCTATTTGGTGCAGCAGATCTGACAATTAACTCAAATAGCACTCTTCCAACAGCATTTCGGGCATAAAGATGAACTCAAATGAAAATGATGCAATGAGATGAAATGATGTGCTCTCTGAGACGAACATTTTGATATGCTATACGCCCAAAACGGATCTACGGATGCGGAGATATAGCAGGTCAAATTATGCAAAATAATCTGGGACTTAGGGAAAAAAAGGTCAATCCCTAGGGTTTCCAGATCCAGATCTGAGGCGCGGAAACCAAGGAACGCCGGGGTCAGTGCCGAAGTTTGACGGAGAGGCCGCCGGAGTTGTACTTGCCGCGGAGGAGGAGGGGGCCGGCCGGATCTCCACCGGCGACGAGGTGGACGGCGGAGGCGGGGGTCGGCGCCGGTGGAAGACAGCGAGGCAAGGCAGACGGCGGCCGGGCGCGACGGGGCAGCGTGGTCGCCGGA
>NW_021179897.1:0-1179 GCF_002162155.2 Triticum dicoccoides | reverse complement strand
AGGCTTAGGTGATTAGGTAGGTCGTGGCCGACACCCACGTTGGGCTTCCGCTTGAAGGTTGCCGAGTACATGTCGTGTAAACGACGGTAAGTGGTGAGAGCGTGTATGAAGAAGTACACCCCTGCAGGGTTAACATGATCTATTCGAATAGCCGCGTCCGCGGTAAAGGACTACTTGGTTGCCTATACAGTTCATAGACAAGTAAATGGAAACTGTTAAAAGCCTCAAGATAAGTGTGAGTGCCGAGGATGGCTCTTCCGTAGGAAGACGGAGGCGGATCCTCGGTAGTGTATTGAATTGGTGAGTAGTGGACTCGTGTGCGCAAAACCATTTCAAGTTGGAGTCTCGTAGGATAGTCTAGCCAAGAGTCAAAGCTGGCTTGCTGCAATAACTCCACCAACCCTTCTTGATACTAAGCATGTATGTAGGATCTGATGTAAGTCTTGCTGAGTACCTTTGTACTCATGTTGCTATAATCTACATTTTTACAGAAGACGCTGCAACCCCTTCTGATGGGTTCTATGTAGACGTTGACATCAACGAGTAGGCTGAAAGACCCAGGTGGTGACCCTGAGCTTGTGAAGGACCTTGTAGTATAGCTAGGCTTCCCAAGCCTCTTTTATTTTACTAGTTGTCTGTACTTAGACAAGCTACTTCCGCTGCTGGTTTGTATGACTGTATGACTTGTATGTTGGGTCGTGAGACCCGTACCTTTGTGTATGTCATGTATGGCTCTATGAGCCTTAAATAAAGTACTTGTGTCATAGAGTCATGTTGTGATGCTTCGTTGTATTTGCACATATCGAGCATATTGTGTGTATGATTGAAATGCTTGGTATGTGTGGGATCTGACTATCTAGTTGTTTATCTTTAGTAGCCTCTCTTACTGGGAAATGTCTCCTAGTGTTACCGCTGAGCCATGGTAGCTTGCTACTGCTCTGGAACACTTAGGCTGGCCGGCATGTGTCCTTCTTCGTTCCTGTGTCTGTCCCTTCGGGGAAATGTCACGCTTTGAGTACCGGAGTCCTGTTAGCCCGCTACAGCCCGGTTTACCGGAGTCCTGCTAGCCCAGTGCTACAGCCCGGACCCACTTGCTGATGACCGACACGTTCGAAGCTGGGTCATGGATGCCTGTCCCTGTAAGTCTGTGCCACTTTGGGTTTACGACTAGTCATGTCA
>NW_021179896.1:0-851 GCF_002162155.2 Triticum dicoccoides | reverse complement strand
CACTATAATGGCGAGTGTCTCAAAACTCTTCTTAGCTCAAACTGACAGGATGGGCACGAAATTTTTTTGACCAATTTTTTTTTTTTGACTGCCCGGACCCATAAACTGGAAACGGGTCAAAAAAAACTTCCTATAATGGCACCTGTCTCAAAACACTCAGAAACACCTAAAAATAGGATAGCCAGAAAATTTTTCGAAAAATGCGTTTTTGAAAAATTTTGGGCCTAAACGGAGCGTGGCTACCCGACTCTTTTTTTTTTCCGAAACCTACTCCGGCAAGGAAACACGAATCGGAATCTGGATGGATCCCGAAAACAAACCTAATAAGCAAGGAACTCGGATTGGTGGTGGATATATGGTGGTAGATGGCAGGGGCGATGATGGTGGTGCGGCGGCGGCGTGACAACTTATGACCAGAACTCGAAACTCTAAAAGACTAGACTCTAAGACCAGCAACTAGACACGACGATGCAACCGCAAATTCAACAAAGCAAAACCCTAAAAAGATTATGCAAAGGCTCAGATTGGTTCGGATATGATGAACTAACCCTAATTTTTTTTTTGGCTTTTTCGTGGACTGTAGGTATGAAGAACAGACTCGATCTAAACTACGAAAAACTGTAAAATCTCACCGAGCAACCTGGAAATCTGATACCACTTGATAGAGGCGAGGGTCCCGATCTTTCGATGAGATGATGGATATCGCTTTGGTGGAAGTCGACTTTGACGATCCGACTACGAACGTGCGAGGACGTCGCGCCTTAGCAATCGCTAAACCAACTCCGAGAGGTTATTGACCACGCCGGAGCACGATCAACCTGACCACGAGGGTCTGTTTCCTGCGAGCAAAG
>NW_021179895.1:0-1368 GCF_002162155.2 Triticum dicoccoides | reverse complement strand
CTTTTTTTTTGCGCTGTTTTTTTTTTGCGAAAAATCACTATAATGGCGAGTGTCTCAAAACTCTTCCTAGCTCAAACTGACAGGATGGGCACGAAATTTTTCGACCAATTTTTTTTTTCGACTGCCCGGACCCAAAAACTGGAAACGGGTCAAAAAAAACTTCCTATAATGGCACCTGTCTCAAAACACTCAGAAACACCTAAAAATAGGATAGCCAGAAATTTTTTCGAAAAATGCGTTTTCGAAAAATTTTGGGCCTAAACGGAGCGTGGCTACCCGACTCTTTTTTTTTCGAAACCTACTCCGGCAAGGAAACACGAATCGGAATCTAGATGGATCTCGAAAACAACCCTAATAAGCAAGGAACTCGGATTGGTGGTGGATATATGGTGGTGGTATATGGCAGCGGTGGTGGTAGCGGTGGTAGTATATGGATATGGATCGGTGGTGGTATATGGACACGGATTGGTGGTGGTATATGGATACGGATTCGGAGCGGTAGTGGTAGATGGCAGGGGCGATGATGATGGTGCGGCGGCGGCGTGACAACTTATGACCAGAACTCGAAACTCTAAAAGACTAGACGCTAAGACCAGCAACTAGACCGACGATGCAACCGCAAATTCAACAAAGCAAAACCCTAAAAAGATTATGCAAAGGCTCAGATTGGTTCGGATATGATGAACTAACCCTAATTTTTTTTGTGGCTTTTTCGTGGACTGTAGGTATGAAGAACAGACTCGATCTAAACTACGAAAAACTGTAAAATCTCACCGACCAACCTGGAAATCTGATACCACTTGATAGAGGCAAAGGTGTCCCGTCTTTCGATGAGAAGGTGGATTTCGCTTTGGTGGAAGTCGACTTTGACGATCCGACTACGAACGTGCGAGGACGTCGCGCCTTAGCAATCGCTAAACCAACTCCGAGAGGTTATTGACCACGCCGGGGCACGATCAACCTGACCACGAGGGTCTGTTTCCTGCGAGCAAACGAAGAACAAGCAAGAAACTAAGATTGCAATCTGGATATTGCGAATATAAGATGAAAGCTTTATTGATCAAGGTGGGGTTTTGTGACGCCTTTGTCTGGTCGTTGAACACAAACGAAGTACGCGAAGTTGCAGCTATGGCGAACTTTTAATCTAAACAAAACCCAAAGTCTAAACGATGCCCTAAGGGCTGTATATATGGAGGAAGAGGGGGGAATTTCGTGGCCCTTGGTGGAGGGGTCCGAAATCAACCCTATCTCTTGTTTCCCCACACATACGGACTCTAAAAATAGCCTATACTTATGTATTTCGAAATTACATGGGCCTGGCCCAATAATAAGGTGACGCAGCACCTAAAATAGCCTCGGGACGAAATT
>NW_021179894.1:0-798 GCF_002162155.2 Triticum dicoccoides | reverse complement strand
GACTATTACTCACCGGTATTGGGCCCCAAAGCGATTTCCATAGTTGTTGAACCCCTAGGTGCGCTTACGTGTCGGTCATCAACACTCACAGTTTTGGCCGATTCTGGCCCGTTTCGTGTACTATTACTCATTGTTTTGGGTTCCCGGAGTGATTTACACGATTAACGAACCCTGGGGCGCGCTTCCGTTTCGGTCATCAACACTCGCAGTTTTGGCAGATTCTGAGCCGTTTCGTGGACTATTACTCACCATTTTTGGGCCCCAAACAAATTTGCATAGTTGTTGAACCCCAAGGCGCGCTTACGTGTAGGTCATCAACACTCACAGATTTGGCCGACTCTGGACCATTTCATGGACTATTACTCCCTGTTTTGGGGTCCCGAAGAGGTTTCCAGGATTAACGAACCCTGGGGTGCGTTTATGTTTCGGCCATCAACACTCGCGGTTTTGGCCGATTCTGACCTGTTTCGTGGACTATTACTCACAGGTTTTGGGCCCAAAAGCAATTTCCATAGTTGTTGAACCCATAGATGCGCTTACGTATCGGTCATCAACACTCACAGTTTTGGCCGATTCTGGCCCGTTTCATGGACTATTACTCACTGTTTTGCGGTCCCGGAGTGATTTCCACGATTAACGAACCCTGAGGTGCATTTATGTTTCGGTCATCAACACTCACGGTTTTGGCAGATTCTGACCCGTTTCGTGGACTATTACTCACTGTTTTAGGGCCCCAAAGTGATTTGCATAGTTGTTGAGCCCCAAGGTGCGCTTACGTGTCGGTCATCAACACTCATA
>NW_021179893.1:0-1222 GCF_002162155.2 Triticum dicoccoides | reverse complement strand
AGAACAGACTCGATCTAAACTACGAAAAACTGTAAAATCTCACCGAGCAACCTGGAAATCTGATACCACTTGATAGAGGCAAAGGTGTCCCGTCTTTCGATGAGATGGTGGATTTCGCTTTGGTGGAAGTCGACTTTGACGATCCGACTACGAACGTGCGAGGACGTCGCGCCTTAGCAATCGCTAAACCAACTCCGAGAGGTTATTGACCACGCCGGAGCACGATCAACCTGACCACGAGGGTCTGTTTCCTGTGAGCAAACGAAGAACAAGCAAGAAACTAAGATTGCAATCTGGATATTGCGAATATAAGATGAAAGCTTTATTGATCAAGGTGGGGTTCTGTGACGCCTTTGTCTGGTCGTTGAACACAAACGAAGTACGCGAAGTTGCAGCTATGGCGAACTTTTAATCTAAACAAAACCCAAAGTCTAAACGATGCCCTAAGGGCTGTATATCTGGAGGAAGAGGGGGGAATTTCGTGGCCCTTGGTGGAGGAGTCCGAAATCAACCCTATCTCTTGTTTCCCCACACATACGGACTCTAAAAATAGCCTATACTTATGTATTTCGAAATTACATGGGCCTGGCCCAATAATAAGGTGACGCAGCACCTAAAATAGCCTCGGGACGAAATTTATGAAGTGGCATCTTGTATATTTCGTCCAAGGCTTCATGCACCCATTATGGTGGCTTCAAAGTCCTGAAATCATCACTTGTAACTCCGTTCTTGTTCCCCTTGCGCATGCCATCATCTCCATGCTTGTTCTTGCTCCAATGTTCATCCTTCTCCGACGCTCAGGTGGCAGAAGAGGACCAAGTGCGGGAGAGTAGCCTCCCACCTCTGGCCATCCGACACCGTGGGGCATCACGGTCCTGGCTGGGTAGATCGCAGAACGCGGCAGCTGTCCAGACCGGACAAAGGGGTGCAACCGCGTCAGAGCCCTGTAAAGGTGCTGACGAGTGGTGTACAACTCGTGGCGAAGAGCTCTGTTAGCTCGGTCCAGCCCATCAGCATGCAGAACCAGGCGCTGATGGTGGAAAGGCTCTCGGGTGACGGTGGAGTAGGCGGCAGTGTAGTATCCCTCCGCACCAACGTCAGATGCGATAGGAATGTGCCTGAAAGGGGAAGTGTCCAATGCCTGATACTCTCCACGAAGACGTGTCAGAGCAGCATGAGCCGCATCGTGGACTGCCATCTCGATGGTCACTCCAACACCATG
>NW_021179892.1:0-1630 GCF_002162155.2 Triticum dicoccoides | reverse complement strand
GGGTGAAATGATGATACCATGCCAAGTTTCAACATTTTCACAGTTCATTTTGTAGTGATTTTCAGTTTCACGGTCATTTAGCTCTCTAAACAATTAGGTAAATGACTGAAAAAACAAATGATGTCAGAACATGTTGGAAATTGATAACCTCGCTTTGAATGCTACATACTGAACACAAAAGAAGTCCGGAGTTCAAATAATTTTAAAAAACATTGAAGTGCCCGTGTAACAGATGAGTTCTCGTCCGAAACCCTGATACTCCGAAAGAGATTGTCCAGTTTGTACACGAAGTGCGTCCAGTTTTTGCCGTGACCCTCTCTACTCTTTTGCACATGCTATGTGGGTGAAATGATGATACCATGCCAAGTTTCAACATTTTCACAGTTCATTTTGTAGTGATTTTCAATTTCATGGTCATTTAGCTCTCTAAATAATTAGGTTAATGACTGAAAAACAACAAATGATGTCAGATCATGTTGGAAATTGATGACGTCGTTTTGAATGCTGCATACCGAACACAAAAGAAGTCCCGAGTTCAAATAAGTTTAAAAAACATTGAAGTGCCCGTGTAAGAGATAAGTTCTCGTCCGAAACCCTGATACTCCGAAAGAGATTGTCCAGTTTGTACACGAAGTGTGTCCAGTTTTTGCCGTGACCCTCTCTACTCTTTCGCACATGGTATGCGGGTGAAATGATGATACCATGCCAAGTTTCAACATTTTCACAGTTCATTTTGTAGTGATTTGCAATTTCACAGTCATTTAGCTCTCTAAACAATTAGGTAAATGACTGAAAAACTACAAATGATGTCATAACATGTTGGAAATTGATGACGTCGCTTTGAATACTGCATACTGAACACAAAAGAAGTCCAGAGTTTAAATAAGTTTAAAAAACATTGAAGTGCCCGTGTAACAGATGAGTTCTCGTCCGAAACCCTGATACTCCGAAAGAGATTGTCCAGTTTGTACACGAAGTGCGTCTAGTTTTTGCCGTGACCCTCTCTACTCTTTCGCACATTCTATGCGGTTGAAATGATGATACCATGCCAAGTGTCAACATTTTCATAGTTCATTTTATAGTGATTTTCAATTTCACGGTCATTTACCTCTCTAAACAATTAGGTAAATGACTGAAAACCAACAAATGATGTCAGAACATGTTGGAAATTGATGACATCGCTTTGAATGCTGCATATTGACCACAAAAGCAGTCCGGAGTTCAAATAAGTTTAAATAACATTGAAGTGCCCGTGTAACAGATGAGTTCTCGTTCGAAACCCTGATACTCCGAAAGAGATTGTCCAGTTTGTACACGAAGTGCGTCCAGTTTTTGCCGTGACCCTCTCTACTCTTTCGCACATGCTATGCGGGTGAAATGATGATACCATGCCAAGGTTCAACATTTTCACAGTTTATTTTGTAGTGATTTTCAATTTCACGGTCATTTAGCTCTCTAAACAATTAGGTAAATGACTGAAAAACTAGAAATGATGTTAGAACATGTTGGGAATTGATGACGTCGCTTTGAATGCTGCATACTGAACAAAAAGAAGTCCACAGTTCAAATAAGTTTAAAAAACATTGAAGTGCCCGTGTAATAGATGAGTTCTCGTCCGAAACCCTGATAC
>NW_021179891.1:0-1204 GCF_002162155.2 Triticum dicoccoides | reverse complement strand
AAACCGGTGAACGTCAGCTGCTGGGTAATGACTTAATCACAGAAGCAGAAGAGATGTGCAAAGTCATTCGTGATAACCTCAAAGCAGCCCAGTCCCGCCAGAAGAGCTACTATGATAGTAAGCACCGTGATCTGGTTTTCGAGATTGGAGATCATGTTTACCTCCGCGTCTCTCCCATGAAAGGTACTCGTCGCTTCGGTATCAAAGGGAAGCTTGCCCCTAGATACGTGGGACCTTTCAAGATTGTCAGCAAGAAAGGCGACCTCGCCTATCAACTCGAGCTTCCTTCAAACTTTGCAAATGTTCATGATGTGTTCCATGTCTCTCAGCTTCGAAAGTGCTTCAAGACTCCTGACCGCACCGTCAACTTCGAGGACATTGAGCTCCAAGAAGATCTCTCCTATCGTGAGCACCCAGTTGCTATTCTCGAAGAGACTGAACGCAAGACTCGCAACAAGTCAATCAAATTTCTCAAAGTCAAGTGGTCACACCATTCCGACCGTGAAGCTACCTGGGAACGCGAGGATCACCTCCGTTCTGAGTACCCGAAGTTCTTCCAGTCCTAGATCTCGGGTCGAGATCTTTTCGTAGTGGTGGAGTGTTGTAACGCCCCAGATGTAACTTTCCATATTTGTATCCAACTCTTGCCGTCTCCGGCGCTAAGTTATATTTATTTCTCGGGTTCGGGTCTTTGTCTCCGTGTGTTGTTTTTCTTTTCGTGCATCCCTTATCATGTTTTCACGTGCATTGCTTTTGCATACATGTTCATCTCATGCATTCGAGCATTTTCCCCATTGTCCGTTTTGCAATCCGGCGTTCCGTTCTCCTCCGGTGGTCATTTCTACCTTTCTTTCTTGTGTGGGGTTTAAACATTTCCGGATTGGACCGAGTCTTGCCAAGCGGCCTTGGTTTACTACCGGTAGACCGCCTGTCAAGTTTTGGGTCATTTGGACTTCGTTTGATACTCCAACGGTTAACCGAGGGACCGAAAAGGCCTCGTGTGTGTTGCAGCCCAACACCCCCCAAATTTTGGCCCAAAACCCACCAAACTCTGCTCCATGTCCTAGAGCGTTCGATCATGATCGTGTGGGCGAAAACCGCACCTCATTTGGACTCTCCTAGCTCCACCTATGCCTATTTATACCCCCTCCATTCGGATCTTTTCTTCCCCCGTCCGAAACCCTAGTTCTTAAAAAAAAAAAAA
>NW_021179890.1:0-2839 GCF_002162155.2 Triticum dicoccoides | reverse complement strand
TTTTATATATCTGCAACTTTGTTGAATTTAATAAAATACCTAGGCAACTTCAAAAATCACCAAACTACTCCTGGCCCATAGTTGGATTATTTCCAACATGAAACATTTTAGTTTGGAGATATTTGAGCATTTAAATATTTTATATAATTTTAAATGCCCAAATTCAAATATTTATGATTTAATTCAAAAACCCTAAGATGGCCTAGGAAAATGTGCACCACTTTTGGCAGAGGTTCTGAACCAAGACAAAAATGATGGGCATTTTAGAAGGGCATTTCAGGTTCATTGAAAATTATTTTAGTAACCCTAGTTGGTTTCAGAGGGGACTGGGGGTTCTGTCATCCCCATTTCAAGTTTCTGATGAAAGAGTAAACATGATGCAACACTCTAATGCATGACTAGCTAGGGTGTGACAACTCACCCCCACTCAAAAGAATCTCGTCCCGAGATTTGGGTTCTTCCGGAAAGAAAGCGGGGTACTCGAGTCGAAGACGATCCTCCCTTTCCCAAGTTGCTTCATCCTCAGAATGGTGCGACCATTGAACCTTGAGAAACTTGATATTATGACGTCGAGTGGTACGCTCGGCCTGATCAAGGATACGAATGGGGTACTCTCGATATGTAGGTTATCTTGGAGATCAAGCGTTTCGTGGTCCACTCCACGGATAGGATCCGAGAAGCAACGCCTGAGTTGAGAAACGTGGAAGACATCGTGGACTCTGGAGAGGTGCGGAGGTAGTTCCAATTGGTAGGCAACTTCTCCTCGTTTGGCGAGAATGCGAAAAGGTCCAATATATCGAGGAGCCAATTTGCCTTTGATACCGAAACGATGGGTTCCCTTCAGAGGGGTAACCCGAAGATAAGCCTTCTCGTCAACCTCGAAAGTCATAGCCTTATGTTTTCGGTCATATTGACTCTTTTGACGAGATTGGGCTGTTTTCAACTTTTCACGAACGATGCGAACTTGTTCTTCTGCTTCCTGAATCATATCCGGGCCAAAGAATTGTCTTTCCCCGGTTTCTGACCAGTTAAGGGGTGTTCGACATCGTCGTCCATAAAGAACTTCAAAAGGGGCTTTACCCAAGCTAGATTGATAGCTGTTGTTGTAAGCGAATTCGGCAAATGGAAGGCACTTCTCCCAATCCATCCCGAATGAGATAACAGAGGCTCGAAGCATGTCTTCTAGAATCTGGTTGACGCGTTCCACTTGACCACTCGACTGAGGGTGGAAAGCGGTGCTAAAGGAGAGACGGGTTCCCATAGAATTTTGGAAGCTTTCCCAAAATCGAGAGGTGAAAAGACTTCCTCGATCCGAATTAATTTCCAAAGGAACACCATGGAGAGACACTATACGGGAGATGTATAAGTCTGCCAACTGACTAGCGGTTATACTCTCATGAACAGGTAAGAAATGGGCTACTTTGGAAAGACGATCGACAACGACGAAGATAGCATTATTCCCTCTCTTGGTCCTGGGAAAACCGGTAATGAAATCCATACCAATTTTATCCCATTTCCATTCAGGAATAGCTAAGGGTTGAAGGGTGCCAGCAGGCCGTTGATGCTCTGCTTTTACACGACGACAGACATCGCAATTAGCAATATATTGAGCAATTTCTCTTTTCATCCTAGTCCACCAGAACCTCTGGCGTAGGTCCTGATACATCTTAGTACTACCGGGATGAATGGTGAGAGGAGATTCATGAGCTTCCTTAAGGATCAATCGTCTCAGGTTTCGCACCTTGGGAACCACTAGTCGATTCCCGAAGTATACGACCCCTTGATCATTAATGGAGAAACAATTCGCAATTCCTTTCTTGATGTTTCTCTTGATGCGGGAAATTCCCGGATCTACCTTCTGTGCTTTGATGATCTGATCCATAAGGGTAGGTTTCGCCACCAAGGTGGAAAGAAAACCTTGAGGAACAATGTGAAGGTTAAGCTTCCGAAATTCCTCATGGAGAAGCGGTTGACTTTGTTGTAACATCAGGTTGTTACAATAAGATTTACGACTTAGCGCATCAGCCATGACGTTGGCTTTCCCTGGGGTGTAGGTTATTCCTATGTCGAAGTCTGTGATCAACTCAACCCAACGTCTTTGCCTGAGATTCAAATCCGGTTGGGTGAAAATGTACTTCAGACTTTGGTGATCAGTGAATATTTCGCAACGATTATCGAGGAGGTAATGTCGCCAGGTCTTAAGTGCATAGACTACGGCTGCAAGCTCTAGATCATGAGTAGGATAATTCTCCTCATGTGGGTGCAATTGCCGTGAAGCGTAGGCAATTACGTGTCGATCTTGCATGAGAATGCAACCTAGTCCTTGTCGCGAGGCGTCGCAGTAGATAACAAAGTCCTTGGAGAAGTCTGGCGGTACCATTACGGAAGCAGAGGTCAGGCGTCTTTTCAGTTCCTGAAAGCTGTGCTCACATTGTGGAGTCCATTCGAACTTCTTATCTTTCTTGAGGAGTTCGGTTAGAGGTTTAGCAACTTTGGAGAAGTTTTCGACGAAGCGACGGCAATAGCTCGCTAAGCCCAGAAAACTCCGAACTTGCTTGACCGATTCAGGTGGAGTCCAATTAAGGACGGCTTGAACTCGCTCAGGGTTAACGGCAATACCTTTACCAGATATTACATGACCCAGATAGGTCACTTCTGACAACCAGAATTCACATTTAGAAAATTTGGCATAAAGGCGATGCTCTCGAAGTTTCTTCAACACTAGCCTTAGATGTTCGGCATGTTCTTCCTCGTTCTTGGAGTAGATGAGTATATCATCGAGGTAAACCACGACGAATTTATCCAAATACTCCATGAAGATTGAGTTCATTAACCGAGA
>NW_021179889.1:0-1472 GCF_002162155.2 Triticum dicoccoides | reverse complement strand
TGCATCTACATACCCTTGTAGATCGCTAAGTGGAAGCGTTCAAGTGAACGGGGTTGATGGAGTCGTACTCGTCGTGATTCAGATCACCGATGATCCTAGTGCCGAACGGACGGCACCTCCGCGTTCAACACACGTACAGCTCGACGATGTCTCCCACGCCTTGATCCAGCAAGGAGAGAGGGAGAGGTTGAGGAAGACTCCATCCAGCAGCAGCACAACGGCGTGGTGGTGATGGAGGAGCGTGGCAATCCTGCAGGGCTTCGCCAAGCACCTACGGGAGAGGAGGAGGTGTCACGGGAGGGAGGGAGGCGCCAGGGGCTCAGGTATGGATGCCCTCCCTCCCCTCCACTATATATAGGGGCAGGGGAGAGGGGGGAGGCGCAGCCTTGCCCCCTCCTCCAAGGAAGGGGTGCGGCTAAGGAGGGGGGGAGGAGTCCATCCTCCCCAAGGCACCTCGGAGGTGCCTTCCCCCTTGAGGACTCTTCCCTCTAGGGTTCCCTAGGCGCATGGGCCTCTTGGGGCTGGTGCCCTTGGCCCATGTAGGCCAAGGCGCACCCCTACAGCCCATGTGGCCCCCCGGGGCAGGTGGCCCCACCCGGTGGGCCCCCGGGACCCTTCCGGTGGTCCCGGTACAATACCGATGACCCCGAAACTTGTCCCGATGGCCGAAACAGGACTTCCTATATATAAATCTTTACCTCCGGACCATTCCGGAACTCCTCGTGACGTCCGGGATCTCATCCGGGACTCCGAACAACATTCGGAACCACATACAAGCTTCCTTTATAACCCTAGCGTCATCGAACCTTAAGTGTGTAGACCCTACGGGTTCGGGAGACATGCAGACATGACCGAGACGTTCTCCGGTCAATAACCAACAGCGGGATCTGGATACCCATGTTGGCTCCCACATGTTCCACGATGATCTCATCGGATGAACCACGATGTCAAGGACTCAATCAATCCCGTATACAATTCCCTTTGTCTAGCGGTATGGTACTTGCCCGAGATTCGATCGTTGGTATACCGATACCTTGTTCAATCTCGTTACCGGCAAGTCTCTTTACTCGTTCCGTAACACATCATCCCGTGATCAACCCCTTGGTCACATTGTGCACATTATGATGATGTCCTACCGAGTGGGCCCAGAGATACCTCTCTGTTTACACGGAGTGACAAAATCCCAATCTCGATTCGTGCCAACCCAACAGACACTTTCAGAGATACTCGTAGTGTACCTTTATAGCCACCCAGTTACGTTGTGACGTTTGGCACACCCAAAGCACTCCTACGGTATCCGGGAGTTGCACAATCTCATGGTCTAAGGAAATGATACTTGACATTAGAAAAGCTTTAGCATACGAACTACATGATCTTGTGCTAGGCTTAGGATTGGGTCTTGTCCATCACATCATTCTCCTAATGATGTGATCCCGTTATCAACGACATCCAATGTCCATGGTCAGGAAACC
>NW_021179888.1:0-3261 GCF_002162155.2 Triticum dicoccoides | reverse complement strand
TGTCCCTCGGTAAAAGGACGACCTGGAGTTGTACCTTGACCTTATGACAACTAGAACTGGATACTTAATAAAATACACCCAGACAAGTTCCACAGACAACCCAGTGATCGCTTTTCCACAGGGCGACGAGGGAAGGATCGCCGGGTAGGATTATGCTATGCGATGCTACTTGGAGGACTTCAATCTACTCTGTTCTACATGCTGCAAGACGGAGGCTGCTAGAAGCGTTGTCTTCGACAGGATTAGCTATCCCCCTCTTATTCTGGCATTTTGCAGTTCAGTCCACCGATATGGCCCTTTACACATATACCCATGCATATGTAGTGTAGCTCCTTGCTTGCGAGTACTTTGGATGAGTACTCACGGTTGCTTTGCTCCCTCTTTTCCCCTGTTTTCCTCTTCTTCTCGGATGCCGCAACCAGACGTTGGAGCCCAGGAGCCAGACGCCACCGTCAACGGCGACTACTACACTGGAGGTGCCTACTACTACGTGCATGCTGCTGACGACGACCAGGAGTAGTTAGGAGGATCCCAGGCAGGAGGCCTGTGCCTCTTTCGATCTGTATCCCAGTTTGTGCTAGCCATCTTATGGCAACTTGTTTAACTTATGTCTGTACTCAGATATTGTTGCTTCCGCTGACTCGTCCATGATCGGGCACTTGTATTCGAGCCCTCGAGGCCCCTGGCTTGTAATATGATGCTTGTATGACTTATTTATGTTTTTAGAGTTGTGTTGTGGTATCTTCTTATGAGTCCCTGATCTTGATCGTACACGTTTGCGTGCATGATTAGTGTACGATTGAATCGGGGGCGTCACAATAGGATAGCTGCGTGAACCAGTTGTTTGATGGAACTTAACTTGAGCACGGTTCACTTTATTCTTTTGACAAATATCCTGCATCAAAAGATCAAATACAAGTAAGGCACTTTGTAGGTTAGCATGTACTCCCTCTGTCCCATAATATAAGATGTTATTATAACCAATACTCACATATCAGTTGTAATAACATCTTATATTATGGGACGGAGGGAGCAGAAGAAAAGAGTTAGGTTTTCAGGAAGAAGTGTACCATTTTATGGGGATTCTTCCAGCTTTCCACAAGGGCATTCCACTGGTCATCAGTCATTGATTTGACAGGAGAAATTCTCGTCACCAAATTGAGAGGGAAAGGATCAAAATACTTCTTCTTGAGCCTGTATCGCCATTGGCGCACTGCTGACTTCATCATTTGTGTACAAGCCTTCATAACTGGTGCAGCTCCAGTGTCCATTTGGAACTTTATCTACGCAGAACGGAAAACATGTGTAAGAATCACAATATAGATGTAGAGTTTAAGTACACAAATAAGAATAAAAGAAGAGACATCTGCATTATCTATCCACACATAAATGTTGTGTTCGCGAACAAAGCTGTGCTATCTTATGTTGCTTTTCTTAAATTCTTAACTTCCATAAGATCCAGAAAATGGATAGGGTTACTATCAAAAGATAGCGGAATAGAAAAGGAAAATAGCATATGGTGCAAAAGCATCTACAAATTCAAAAGTTATGATGATCATCTCTCCCAACGCAGCCGCATTTAAATGCTAACAGTTGACTACATGAGCAAAGACAGTAATCTGCCCTGAAGAGCAAACAAATCTTTAGCAAAACATAATTATCCTAAATCATTACTGGTTTACTTTTGTGGTAATCCTCGCTCTAATGTAGCATGCAGGACTATAATTTGTACTCCCTCTGTAGACTAATATAAGATGTTTTAGATCACTAATCCCACTATTTCTCTGAAAGTGTTTAACAACTAATAGTCAATACGGATAACAGTGGAAGGTGCAAGACTAATGAGAATGGGGCGAAGGTTGTCGGTTTCATGTTGTATTTGACTTGCATTTGTTAATTGATAGATGGAAGAGGGGAAAGGCCTAAACTATGTACTTACGCCCACTTTGCCGACAAAATCTTGGAAGATCCCAGTGTTGTCCTTTTTCTTGTAATCCTTCCAGCACTGAAGCACATGCACATGGTTTCTGACAGCAATGTTGCATTCAGTTGCAAATTTTGCAGCAAGAAGAGGTAACTATGGCCTTATCTTTCCCTCTTGAATAATGAGTGGTATTTTGGACCTCCGGGGTCGACTGATCTTGTTGAGGCCTTTCCCCATGTTTTTGCCCCTTTCCGATTGCTCCTCTACTAATTGCACACCTATAGCAGCAACTAAGCTCAGAAGATAGCCAAGACAATATGTTAGTGGCTGGATGGCAGCAGCAATCAAAGAGCAAATGGTAGTGATAAGAGGAGCCAATGATTCCATGCATCAGTACATGATCTCACAAGCTTAAAGAGTTGACAGTAAGATGAACAAATGAAGAATGGTAAGGAACATTTTCACAAGCATAAACAAATATGTGCAAGTAAAAAAAATTATCAGTTTCTTTTGGTATTCAACACAAGAAAAGTAACTACAGATAGTTATATGGCATGAAGTTGCAAAACTAAGCAGATACTACATATCCAAAACAATAGCTAAGCCACCTCTATTCAGAAGAAGTTCCCACAATGGTATTACATAGCAGTACCCGCAATGGTATATTATATTACATACCATAACCATGACTTCATGGATATCAAGAATGAATGTTCACAAAAGTAAGCATATATGATTAAATTGCTAAATTCAGAATTTACACAGAAAGATGCAGTCAACAAGATCTGGAGTTAGGATTTAGATTAAGCATGTATGTTTGAATTACTGAATTCAGGTTCTAAAATTTCATCTCATTGTTAAATGTAGATTACAGTCAATACCATAACAACTAAAGAGGTTTGTTATCATCACCTTCCTCATTCACCGTCTGGTTGTGCTCATCAGGTTGGGCAACAAGATCACTTCCATTGGCCATAGAAGTGTTGTCATCATGATGGACGAGGTCACCATCTTCTAAAAAAAGGCAGTAAGTGAGAGTGCATTGTTTATATAATATAATCTAATAGACAAGGCTCCCTACTTGAAAAACATATAAATCTTCAATACTGGTTATTTATAACATATGCAACATGAAATTAATTGCAAAACTATATTACTACCATGAGGAAATAGATAGCATCTAGCCATTCCACTGAAACAGGTCAAAAGACAGAATTATGAGCATGGTAAGATATTAATAGGGAAAAAGTGCAGTGAAGCCAAATTACGGTTTAGATTAAGCATATATGATTGAATTGCTGGATTCAGATTCTAAAATCTCATCTCATGGCTAATCC
>NW_021179887.1:0-1652 GCF_002162155.2 Triticum dicoccoides | reverse complement strand
CCGGAGCGTCGCACCGGGCCCTCATACATGCAGGGTGGTGTGGTGGCATGTCCGAAGAGGCGGGACGCGTCTCCGGTGCGTGGCCCCCTCACGGACGGCGATGACACGGTAGTAGACGTTCTTCGGTAACGATGCGGCGTCAATATTACTAAATACTCGGAGCGCGATAAAATCATGATTTTTTTTGCACGACGTGGGCATATGTGCTATAGGAACGATGGTATTTTTTCATAATTTTTGGTGATGGAGAAGTATCTGAAAAATTCCCTCTACGCGGAATGCCCTTCGCGCGTCTACGGCTATGGCCGGCGGCCACCTGGGGCTAGCATGCTGCCAAATCTTGCGCCGGCAGCCTCTCACAAGTCTGGAACTGTTGTCGCGGTTGCAAACGCCCGGCACACGTGTCCGGGGTGTGCCCCCTCACAGACGGCGCCGCCCCCGGCACCTGGAGGGGGAAAACGGACGCGTGGGGTCTACATGGAGGGGATCTTGCTGTGGGTCTGGCCCAGATGTTGCTCCAAAGTGTTCCTATGGGCTGACCTAACACAACCGGGTGGGGAGGTCCACTGGTCAAAGCCCGTCCGTGCAAAGTCAAAGGGGTAGATCCCGTGGTCAAACACTACAGGGTTAGGCGGGATAGGGGCACTGGGGGTAGCAATGCCACCGGAGTGTCGCACCGGGCCCTCATACATGCGGGGTGGTGTGGTGGCATGTCCGAAGAGGCGGGACGCGTCTCCGCTGCGTGGCCCCCCTCACGGACGGCGATGACACGGTAGTAGACGTTCTGCAGTAACGATGCGGCGTCAATATTACTAAATACTCGGAGCGCGATAAAATCATGATTTTTTTTGCACGACGTGGGCACATGTGCTATAGGAACGATGGTATTTTTTCATAATTTTTGGTGATGGAGAAGTATCCGAAAAATTCCCTCTACGCGGATTGCCCTTCGCGCGTCTACGGCTGTGGCCAGCGGCCTCCGGGGGCTAGCATGCCGCCAAATCTTGCGCCGGCGGCCTCTCACAAGTCTGGAAGTGTTGTGGCGGTTGCAAACGCCCGGCACGCGTGTCCGGGGTGTGCCCCCCTCAGGGACGGCGCCGCCGCCGGCACCTGGAGGGGGAAAACGGACGCGTGGGGTCTACACGGAGGGAATCTTGCTGTGGGTCTGGCCCGGATGTTGCTCCAAAGTGTTCCTATGGGCTGACCTAACACAACCGGGTGGGAAGGTCCACAGGTCAAAGCCCGTCCATGCAAAGTCAAAGGGGTAGATCCCGTGGTCAAACGCTACAGGGTTAGGCGGGACGGGGGCACTGGGAGTAGCAATGCCACCGGTGCGTCGCACCGGGCCGTCATACATGCGGGGTGGTGTGGTGGTATGTCCGAAGAGGCGGGACGCGTCTCTCCGGTGCGTGGCGCCCCTCACGGACGGCGATGACACGGTAGTAGACGTTCTGCGGTAACGATGCGGCGTCAATATTACTAAATACTCGGAGCGCGATAAAATCATGATTTTTTTGCACAACGTGGGCACATGTGCTATAGGAATGATGGTATATTTTCATAATTTTGGTGATGGAGAAGTATCTGAAAAATTCCCTCTACGCGGATTGCCGTTCGCGCGTCTACGGCTGTGGCCGGCGGCCATCGGGGGC
>NW_021179886.1:0-1336 GCF_002162155.2 Triticum dicoccoides | reverse complement strand
CTCTAATCTTGGTGATGATTCTGTGTTAAATGACTTATTGCATGTTTGCTTATTTAAGCATGTTGTAGCATGTAAATTTGATGCAAGTAAGGTTTATTCACCAATGTTGGGATGGTTTAATGATGAACATTGTCAATCTTTTGAAATGAATAAGAGCTTCACTTATATGTGCAAACTGAGTTGCAATATTTTCATGCCTTCTACTTCTTGTGCTAATTTTTTGGCTTTAGATTTTATGAACTATGCAAGTTACTCATCTATTCATGTGTCATATATGCAAAAATCAAGGGAAGTAAAAATGGATGACATACACATATACAACATGTACACCTTGTCTCTTTTGTTAGCCACATTTCAGATTAAGCAACGCCGAGGACGGCTTTATTTTCAAGAAGGGGAGGATGATGAGGACATGACTACCTTGGATATGACCAAAAATATTGCATATATGCATATTTGTCAGGTGATTTCTAGTGCAAACTATTCAATAATCTATTTATGTTATCCAGAACAAAAATACTTCACACACTTTTGTGTTTTGTCTAATTGCAGGTGTATGGGACATTTGTACAATCCACATAAGAAGATAAGGAAGAAAGAGATGTTTATTTGCTGTCCAAAAAGTTCTCTCACGTCACTTTTGGCCCAAGAGAAGATAGAGTCCAAGTCTCTCACGTTCTGGATTCAGATTCGGACTGCACAGACATACCTGACTCAAAACGCACACAAGTTTTTCAGACGGATTCCGAATTGGGTGATTCTTTTTTTGTTGGAAACTAGATTTCGTGCACTTTCCAACCCAATTGGAATCACCTTCAAATTCGTCCGGAGCGTTGAGTTGTGGACGAAACAATCTGATGCTGCAGCAGAATCCGAGTCAAACTACAAGTCTAAAGGTGTTACATCACCTCCACTTGGGCCCATTGGCCTTGTACGACCTAGATTTGGTTTTAGGCTGCCTTGGGACGTCCTCCCACCTCCTTGGCCGCCACCCCTTGCTCCTATATAAGTAGATCCATCTAGTAGCTTTTCCTTGGGATTTGTTTAGTTAAAAGTTAGCCATTGCAACTTCGTGTACTTCGTTTGTGTCCAACGACCAGACCAAGACCGCTTACGGATCCCCACCATTATCAATACCTCATATATATTTGCAATATTCAGATTGCTTTATCATATTCTTGCTCGTTCTTCGATTGCTTGCAGGAATAGACCTTCGTGGTCAGGCTGACCGTGCTTCCGGCATCGTCAGTAACCTCAGGAGATTGGTTTAGCGATTGCTAAGGCGCAACGTCGTGCACGTTTGTAGTCGGATCGTCAAAGTCGTCTCCACCAAATC
>NW_021179885.1:0-2161 GCF_002162155.2 Triticum dicoccoides | reverse complement strand
GGTTTATCTGTTTTATGGTATTTTATCTAGGAGAAGGAGTAGGTCCTAAGTATTAAGAACAATTAGTTAGTGTTGATTATATATGACTATGATGATGATGATAAGCTTTTATTATGTGCTACAATGTCTTAGACTTGATGGTGATGCTGAGTAGGAGTAGTGATTATGAGTACTATGATGATGATGAGGAGGAGTTGTTATTATAACTAGTGACCAAGTTGTTATATGATGTCTCATGGACGAAAATGATGACGATGAGGAGTTATGACAATGATATATTATTATGAAAAGTTGTTAATGATATTATGATGATGACGATGGTGATGATAAGTTATTATGTCATTGGGTGAAAGAACCGCGAATTAGTTTCAAATGGATGGATCCAAAGTGACTATTGGTTACTTTGGATCCATGCACTTGAAACTAATCCAAGGTTCTTTCACCTAGTGATTTAATAACTCATTATAATGTAAAAACAATCTCTAAATTGCTACTGTATGAAAAATTGTATAAAGGTGTATGAATACGACATAAAATTTAAAAGAAATAAAATACGTAATAATAGTAGTAGCGGTTGTTCTGGAAAGCGATACTAGTAACTACCAGTAGAGGTTGTTTTGGGAAGCTCTACTACTAAGTAGATATAGCAGTAGCGCGTGCCAGTAGGCGCAACTGCTAAGCTTTAGCTGTAGCGCCATATCAGTAGTGCGGTTACCCGCGCTACTGATAGGCCAAAAACCATCGCTACTGCTAGGCTTTTCCCTAGTAGTGAAGTGAACAAAGTCAGAGTGACTGAAGTGATGCTCAACCAATTCATATGTCTCCGAGCGAAGACAATGAGAGCAAATCTTATCCAGAGCTGGATGAGTCAGCTTTTTTTGTAGCCCAAGCTAAGCTACGCGTGTGTTTGAAATCTGTCCGTTGGACACGTGTCAGTTCCTTAGTGACCCAGGGTCATTTTGGACAAATCAGGTCGGGTTGCCTCCTGGCTATAAATAGCCCACCCCCTACATCATAAATTGGTGGATGCTCAGAGTTAGTGCATGGCTTCTGCCGTTTGAGAGCGACCCACCTCCGAAGCATTTGAGAGAGAAATCCTTTCGAGGACAAAGCCCAAAACACCCAGAGCCAAAGAGTGTTAGGCATCACTGAAGTCCTATCCGAGTGATCTGAAGACTTGTTACAGTTGAGGACTGTGAATCCTCCAGCCGGTTAGGCGTCGCGTTCTGAGCATCCAAAAGTCATTGTGGATCGCTGGTGAACAAAGTCTGTGGAGGTTTGGAAGTCTACCTTGAAGACTTACCAGAGTGATTGGGCAAGGACTGGGTGTCCTTAGCTCAAGGGGAATAAGGTGAAGACACAGTCTTCTGAGTTCAATCTCATCCTCCCTGACCAGACGTACAGTTGTCACATCAACTGGAACTGGTCTACCAAATCCTTGTCCTCACCAAGCAACTGGTTCTATCCCTTTCTCTCCTTACTTTACAGTTGTCTTCGTGAAGTCATTACTTGCCTACCTGATTCCTTTGACTTCATTGTGTGAAGACTTTTATCTTTTTAGCTTCATATTATCTTCCATACTGATCCTCTCTACCTAGTTGCAGTTAGTCTTCATGCTTTCCCTGTATTGCATGCTTGACTAATGCTTGCCTAGTGTAGTCTTCATTCCGCTGCATACTATATAGGCTCAGTTTACTGATACGTCTCCAACGTATCTATAATTTATGAAGTATTCATGCTATTATATTATCCATGTTGGATGCTTTATATGCATTTATATGTTATATTATATGATTTTGGGGACTAACCTATTAACCTAGAGCCTAGTGCCAGTTTCTGTTTTTTCCTTGTTTTTGAGTTCGCAGAAAAGGAATATCAAATGGAGTCCAACGGAATGAAACCTTCGGGAAAGCGATTTTTGGAACAAACGTGATCCAGAGAACTTGGAGTGGACGTCAAGAAAGAAGGGAGGAGGCCACGACGCAGGGATGCGCGCCTGCCCCCCTGGGCGCGCCCCCCACCCTCGTGGGCTCCTCGCAGCTCCACCAACCTACTTCTTCCTCCTATATATACCCATATACTCCAAAAACATCCAGGGGCACCATAGATCGAGAGTTGCACCACCGCAAGCCTCTGTAACCACCAAAAACCAATCGGTACC
>NW_021179884.1:0-2161 GCF_002162155.2 Triticum dicoccoides | reverse complement strand
GGTTTATCTGTTTTATGGTATTTTATCTAGGAGAAGGAGTAGGTCCTAAGTATTAAGAACAATTAGTTAGTGTTGATTATATATGACTATGATGATGATGATAAGCTTTTATTATGTGCTACAATGTCTTAGACTTGATGGTGATGCTGAGTAGGAGTAGTGATTATGAGTACTATGATGATGATGAGGAGGAGTTGTTATTATAACTAGTGACCAAGTTGTTATATGATGTCTCATGGACGAAAATGATGACGATGAGGAGTTATGACAATGATATATTATTATGAAAAGTTGTTAATGATATTATGATGATGACGATGGTGATGATAAGTTATTATGTCATTGGGTGAAAGAACCGCGAATTAGTTTCAAATGGATGGATCCAAAGTGACTATTGGTTACTTTGGATCCATGCACTTGAAACTAATCCAAGGTTCTTTCACCTAGTGATTTAATAACTCATTATAATGTAAAAACAATCTCTAAATTGCTACTGTATGAAAAATTGTATAAAGGTGTATGAATACGACATAAAATTTAAAAGAAATAAAATACGTAATAATAGTAGTAGCGGTTGTTCTGGAAAGCGATACTAGTAACTACCAGTAGAGGTTGTTTTGGGAAGCTCTACTACTAAGTAGATATAGCAGTAGCGCGTGCCAGTAGGCGCAACTGCTAAGCTTTAGCTGTAGCGCCATATCAGTAGTGCGGTTACCCGCGCTACTGATAGGCCAAAAACCATCGCTACTGCTAGGCTTTTCCCTAGTAGTGAAGTGAACAAAGTCAGAGTGACTGAAGTGATGCTCAACCAATTCATATGTCTCCGAGCGAAGACAATGAGAGCAAATCTTATCCAGAGCTGGATGAGTCAGCTTTTTTTGTAGCCCAAGCTAAGCTACGCGTGTGTTTGAAATCTGTCCGTTGGACACGTGTCAGTTCCTTAGTGACCCAGGGTCATTTTGGACAAATCAGGTCGGGTTGCCTCCTGGCTATAAATAGCCCACCCCCTACATCATAAATTGGTGGATGCTCAGAGTTAGTGCATGGCTTCTGTCGTTTGAGAGCGACCCACCTCCGAAGCATTTGAGAGAGAAATCCTTTCGAGGACAAAGCCCAAAACACCCAGAGCCAAAGAGTGTTAGGCATCACTGAAGTCCTATCCGAGTGATCTGAAGACTTGTTACAGTTGAGGACTGTGAATCCTCCAGCCGGTTAGGCGTCGCGTTCTGAGCATCCAAAAGTCATTGTGGATCGCTGGTGAACAAAGTCTGTGGAGGTTTGGAAGTCTACCTTGAAGACTTACCAGAGTGATTGGGCAAGGACTGGGTGTCCTTAGCTCAAGGGGAATAAGGTGAAGACACAGTCTTCTGAGTTCAATCTCATCCTCCCTGACCAGACGTATAGTTGTCACATCAACTGGAACTGGTCTACCAAATCCTTGTCCTCACCAAGCAACTGGTTCTATCCCTTTCTCTCCTTACTTTACAGTTGTCTTCGTGAAGTCATTACTTGCCTACCTGATTCCTTTGACTTCATTGTGTGAAGACTTTTATCTTTTTAGCTTCATATTATCTTCCATACTGATCCTCTCTACCTAGTTGCAGTTAGTCTTCATGCTTTCCCTGTATTGCATGCTTGACTAATGCTTGCCTAGTGTAGTCTTCATTCCGCTGCATACTATATAGGCTCAGTTTACTGATACGTCTCCAACGTATCTATAATTTATGAAGTATTCATGCTATTATATTATCCATGTTGGATGCTTTATATGCATTTATATGTTATATTATATGATTTTGGGGACTAACCTATTAACCTAGAGCCTAGTGCCAGTTTCTGTTTTTTCCTTGTTTTTGAGTTCGCAGAAAAGGAATATCAAATGGAGTCCAACGGAATGAAACCTTCGGGAAAGCGATTTTTGGAACAAACGTGATCCAGAGAACTTGGAGTGGACGTCAAGAAAGAAGGGAGGAGGCCACGACGCAGGGATGCGCGCCTGCCCCCCTGGGCGCGCCCCCCACCCTCGTGGGCTCCTCGCAGCTCCACCAACCTACTTCTTCCTCCTATATATACCCATATACTCCAAAAACATCCAGGGGCACCATAGATCGAGAGTTGCACCACCGCAAGCCTCTGTAACCACCAAAAACCAATCGGTACC